>NW_026985789.1:0-30867 GCF_018555375.3 Anguilla rostrata | reverse complement strand
GGCGGAAAGCCAGCCAGGAGGCGTTGGGGTCGGAGAGCCTGGCTTCCCCGAGAGACTTCCTGGTACGTGGCACCGTCTTGGAGACCCTGGACTTCCCCAAACTCCTGGAGGAAATGTGACGGGACATCCCGGAGGTCAAGGCTGCCGCCCTCCTCCTGGCCCTTCCGGCCCTGTCCGTCGCCGTGGTGACCAGAAAGCGGGACGCCCCCAAGGCGCTGGTGTGGGCGGCGGCCTCTCTCTCGGGCGGCGTTTCGGCCATCCCCGTGCCCCTGGTGTCCTCCGCGGTGGACGCCGGAGTGGGGGCACGGATCCTGAGCAAGGTGCGCGACTCGCTGGGCCCGGACGACGCGCTGCTGGAGGGGCTGGCCCGCCGACGGGGGCGGGATGGGGTGCGGCTCAAGGCCCTGCGCGCCTGCCCCCTCTCCCGGGAGGTCACCAAGGGTGCCGTGAAGAAGCTGCTGGCAGCCGCAGAGAAGCAGAAGCCCACCGGTGCCCGCGTGGTGGAGATGGCGCTGCCCGTGACCGCCAAGTCCGCCAGCCGCTCCTTCACCACCATGTTCCTGGCGCTCAATGGCGCCATCAACGACATGGCCGCCGATGCGGAAAGGGTGGTGGCGGCTGCAGTCGGGGGGGCAGATTGAGGAACTGAACTCTTTGCGACCAATTTAAAAAAATTTAAAAAAACCGGAGGTGGCCTAATCCTTTTCGGCCTGTACTGTACATGCTGCATTACGCATTTGCATTAATTTCATATTTTTGTTTGTTAAATTTCTTGCACCGTGAACATTACATCAGACATAAGAAAGCTCTTTAAAAAAAAAAAAGTGCAAAATGACCAGAAGTGATATTTCATGGTAACGCTTGCTGAACTTGGCTTCGTTGTTATTATTATCACTTGCTGCATTAGGTCCTGAGTGACGATACGTTGGTTCTGCGCATGAACTCATTGCAAATATCTAAAAAGAGTCTTCTTTTTCTCCCTTCTTTTCGTGAAAAAGTCGGTTCCCAGTAACAGCTGCAGAAGACTATTTAAAACAGAGTAGGGGGAAGTACAAACATACAGAATTGAATGAGAAAGAAAGATAATGACACTTCCCTCTGCCGTCGTCTGCAGGAAACAGGTTCTTTTTTTTTTTCTTTTGACAGTGAATTGTGAAAATGCACTACCGAGAAGGGGAGTTCTGTTTGTGTGTATTTTTAAGTTTCAGTCGTTTTACGATAAGGACATAGTACATGCAGATTAACTGTAGCTGATTTCTAATCCTCTGTCACATCCAACTTGTAGGTAAGCAGCCACTTTTACAATTCTTTCATGGGTAAATTATTTCCACCATTTCTGTTTCTGATGGGGTTGTGTCTCTACCCCCCTCCAGGTACAGGTATCAATGCCATTGCTACAACAGTTATTAACATTTAATTTGAATGTTTGTTTGTTTAGTAGCTTTTGTCTGTACTCTGCCTTGTTTCTGGTCTGGGAAAACAAATAGCAAGTGTTATCGCTTTAAATAGAAATTGGCTGCTATTGTGGCCTTTTGAGTTCAAAATAGAGGTGCAATGATCTAAATAATTTAGTAATTCCATTCAGGAAAGATATGCACTCAAGGTTTTCAGTCAAATATTGTTACTCAAAAATATTAAACCGTACTGTACATATTAATATTTCAGCAAATTACTAGTGGAGATTCTGTGGAGATATGATGTGCTTTTGACTCAAATCCTGTGTGGATCCCTGCTTGTACAACACATCCTTGCGTAAGATGTTTATTTTATTCAGATGCTGATATTTCTGGGTGTAATAGGAAAGAGTAGGCTGCGTAGATTGATCACAACATAGAATGGTGTCTTGGACTGCAATTAATTAAATAATGCTGTTTTTTTTAATAAGCTGCAGTCTGCATTAACTGTGTTTATTTAACCAGCTTAGTCTCATTGAGATTAGAAATCTCTTTTTCAAGAGAGACCTGGCCAAGAAAGCAGCAGTCGATTACAGACACAACAAAATTTCAACATTTAACATACGATAAAAACAGACAAACAGCAATGTTCAAAGTTTCACAATCTGGTTAACATGAGTAATCTGTAGTGCAACTAAGGGTCAAAACAATTACAAGTTTCACTTTCCTCCATAACCTTAAGCCTTTTTTAAAAATCATTTAATGATAAAAGCTCCTGTAAATGAAGTTCTTTCTGGAGCTCATTCCACGCAGAAGGAGCTGAAAACCGGAATGCTTTTTTGCCAGCCTCAGTACGAACCTTTGGCACAGACAATAAAACACTGTTTTGTGAGCGAAGTCGGTATTTTCCATTAGTCTGCTGGACAATGTACATGCAAAGGTAAGATGGAAGCAATTTCAATATGGCCTTGTAAATGAAAATATACCAGTGACACAGCCTACGCAATGCCAAGGAGGGCCAGCCCACTCTTCTATAAAGAATACAGTGATGTGTCAAAAATTTGTAATTTGTGACAAACCTCAGTGCCCCATGATACACCATGTCCAACCGACGCAATGACGCTAAAGGTGCATGCATATATAAAAAGTCTCCATTGTCTATTACCGGTAAGAAAGCAGTTGAGACTAGCCTCTGTCTCACCTGTCAGAAAAACAGGACTTGTTTCTAAAATAAAAACCCAGCTTAAGCCTAAGCTTTTTTACAAGGGAATCTATATGAAACTTAAAAGTGAGACCATCATCTAATAAAAAACCCAGGTACTTATAAGTTGTCACCCTTTCAATTGGTTTATTCTGTGTGGTAACGATACAAGGTAATGTCTGCGGCTCTATCTTTGACCTAGTGAAGAGCATCAACTTGGTTTTATCAACATTTAAAATAAGCTTCAGCTGATAAAGCTGAGCCTGTATGGTATTAAAAGCAGACTGTAGGTCTTCAAAAGCCTTTTTTACTGTTTCTGCATAAGAGTAGATGACTGTGTCATCTGCATAAAAATGAAAACTGGCATTTGACACGTGTTTGCCAATATTGTTTAAATAAATCGTAAATAGGTCCTAGGACTTAGCCCTTTGGCACCTCATTCTGTACAGTTAAAACACCAGATGTCTTTCCATCGAACTGGATGCACTGTGTTCTATCTAAGAGGTAGCTTCTGAACCAGGAAACTGCCTGGTCAGAAAATCTTATATTGACTAATCTTTGTAGCATGATGTCATGATCTACAGTGTCAAATGCCTTTGACAGGTCAATAAAAAGGGTGACACAGTGTTGCTTCTTATCCAGCGCACAGATAACATCATTAACCACTTTAATAGCTGCAGTAGTAGTGCTATGCTGTTTTCTAAAACCTGATTGGCACACAGCTAAAATATTGTTGTTGCTTAAAAATCCCTTGATCTGATCACACACCAGTGTTTCCAATACCTTTGCCAGAATTGAAATCTTAGAAATAGGCCTGTAGTTATCTAGATTTGAGGATCCCCTCCTTTAAACAGGGCCAAAACAAAGGCAGATTTCCATACACTGGGGATAACATTCAATTCAAGAGTGAGATTAAAGAGATATGTTCGGGGCTCAGCAATAAAATCAGAAGAAAGTTTCAATAGATAAGGATCCAAGTTGTCAGGACCAGCTGCTTTTTTGTGTCTATGCCTTTAAGCGCTTTGTGTACTTCTGGTAGAGAAAAAGGGGAAAAACAAAAACTTTGTCCCATTCTCTTATTTACAACGGCATCAGTAAATGGCTGATTACCTGATGTAGCCTTAAACAGAAAACCAGAGGAAACAAAATGTTTGTTGAAACAGTTGAGCATTTCAGCTCTATCAGTGACCTTATCAACATCCTTTATAATACATGACGGCAGTTCATAATTACAGTTTCTACTCAGGGATTTGATTACTTTCCAAAATTTGAAAGGGTTGTTTAAATTTTTAGTTGTGGTTGATACAAAGTAGTCAGATTTTAGCTTCTTAACTAAACGTGTACACTTATTCCTCAGAAACCTAAATATTAGCCAATCTGACTCTGAACCTGTTCTCCTAGCAGTAGCCCAAGCTTGGTTTCTCATGTGTAATTGCTTAGACAACTCATCAGAAAACCAAGGATTTTCCCTACCTTCAATCCTGTAAATTCTAAAAGGAGCATGTTTGTTTGAGATTTTCAAGACATTGTCCCTAAAGGAAGTCCAAGCCATTTCAACATTTGGAATAAGACTGATCCTGCTCCAATCACAATAGTGCAGGTCATGTAAAAACGATTGTTCTGAAAAATGTTTAAAATTACGTTTTTGGAGAAAACAGCGGTTGGTTTTAGGGATCTTAGTGCAGCGTATAGCTGCAATGGCACAGTGGTCACTCAGATCATTAACAAAAATACCAGTTGCAAGATATTTGTGCGGAACATTTGTCAGGAAAAGATCAATAAGGGTCCATTTCTCTGGACATTTTTCTGATTTGGACGTGTTGGGCCACTTATTAATTGCGTTAAATTCATAAAGTCGCAGTAAGCCTTTAAATCATCAGAGATCGGTTTTAACCAATCCCAATTTAGATCTCTGACAATGACACTGTAGTTCAGCTTCGCCATGCATTTTGTGAAAGAAGACAGTATATTACTTGGAGCAGATGGAGGTCTGTAACAACCAACCACAGTAATGAAGACGTCTTTCGACACCTCTACTCTTAGAGCAAGCATTTCAAATTGTTTGCACGCGGACTCTGACAGCAGTACACTCGTACGGAAATTGCTTTTGGCGTAAATAGCTACACCACCTCCCCTTTTGGGTCTGTCAGTGCGGAACACGTTGTAGCCATATATATAAATATCTTTATCAGGAACCGACTTGCTCAACCAAGTTTCAGATATCACAATTATATCAGCATCAGTTGATTCAACCCAAATCCTCATCAGGTCTATTTTCGTAACTAAACTACGAACATTGGGATGGCAGGTATGCCATCCCGCCAAGTTACGCCTTGGCGGGGGCATGCCCCATACCTATACAGAACCAAGAGTTTGGCACTTTTCAGGGTTCCCCACAGAAATAACCACAACAGCCACAGACACTCAGCCCTTAAAAACATTTAATTCTGTACATTCTCACCCCATTTCAACTTTTTTGTGTATGTAATAAAAGGGAAAGTTTTATGTTATCTTCCAGATTCAGTATTTAATAATCATTACTTAGCTTAAAATAATATTTAAAATAACCTTGATCTTTATTCCAACATCTGACATGCAGCATTCTCAGTCTACTTCATACTCAACCTAATTTCACTCCGCTATTGTAGCTATTGTAGATCCATTCCTTATCCACTACTCTGGGAGTAGAGGAAGGAATGGATCTACAATAGTTTATTTTTCATTAGAAATTGTGTTGTGGATTGTATTATAGCTATGGTCCTACAGTTGTACTGTTTGTCCACTAGGGAGTACTACCACCATCTAGTGGACAAACAGTTCAACTGTAGGACATTACATTACATTACATTACAGGCATTTGGCAGACGCTCTTATCCAGAGCGACGTACAACAAAGTGTATAACCATAACCAGGAACAAGTATGACGAAACCCCTAGAGAGAAGTACCGGTCCAAGTACAGGGAACAACCGCATAGTTCAACCTGGACCCTGGTGGTTAAACTGATTAACACTAACAACGAGAACGGCAACAACGCAATCTATAGAAAAATAAAAATAAATAAAAATACAAGTAGTCGTTAAGACTGGCGCATCAACTAAGTCACCTATTAAACAGCTGCCTAGTTACAACCCTAAGTTTAGTCATTTACAGGGGGGGAAGGGATGGGGAGAGGTGCAGCCTGAAGAGGTGGGTCTTCAGTCGTCGTTTGAAAAGGGTCACAGTCTCAGCTGTTCTGACCTCCACAGGGAGGTCATTCCACCATCGTGGGGCCAGAACAGAGAGGAGACGTGTTCTGGAAGTGCAGGTGCGAAGAGGGGGAGGTGCTAGGCGTCCTGAGGTAGCAGAACGGAGGGATCTGGCTGGCATGTAGGGTTTGAATATCTTTTGAAGGTATGCTGGGGCTGATCCCTTGACTGCCTGGTATGCTAGAACCAATGTTTTGAATTTGATGCGAGCTATAACAGGCAGCCAGTGGAGGGTAGTGAGCAGGGGAGTTACGTGGGAGTGTCTGGGGAGGTTGAAGACCAGACGAGCCGCAGCATTCTGAATGAGCTGCAGGGGTCTGGTGGCAGATGCCGGTAGTCCAGCCAGAAGAGAGTTGCAGTAGTCCAGGCGGGATAGAACCATTGCTTGGACCAGGAGCTGGGTTGAGTAGGTGGTGAGAAAGGGGCGGATTCTGCGGATGTTGTATAGGAAAAATCTGCATGCCCGGGTTACTGCTGCAATGTTGTTGGAGAGGGACAGCCTGTTGTCCATCATCACTCCGAGATTCTTGGCGCAGGGTGATGATGTCACTACGGTGTCCCCTAAGGAAATGGAAAAGTCGAGGAGGGGAGAGGATAGAGCAGGAATAAAGATTAGCTCCGTCTTTCCCGGGTTGAGCTTCAGGTGGTGATTGTCCATCCAGCTCTGTATGTCCCTCAGGCAAGCGGAGATGCGGGCGGGGACCTGTGTGTCCGATGGGGAGAAGGAGAGAAAGAGTTGCGTGTCGTCGGCATAGGAATGATAGGACAAGCCATGGGCAGATATTACAGGGCCAAGGGATCTGGTGTACGGACCATAGCTATAATGCAAACCACAACACAACTTTTAATGAAAAATAAACTATTGTCAATAAAAAAACACTAAAGTCCATTACGCAGTAGGAGGGATGCACAGCTGTTAAATAAAGTTTGAATTAATGAATGTTAGAAAAGTGTGCCTTGTTACTTTAAGGAGCACTGTGGGATTTGTTTTGATGCCAGTCATGCAGTGAATTTGGACAACTGTTCAACACTGTTCAGGGCACTGAAATGACATCATTTGAGTACACTGCTCTGTATCGAGTGTACCTGGATGATGTCACTTCCAGCGCACTGAACAGTGCACAGTATGCACGACCGAACAGGCCCTAGGTGGCCGTAGGGGGAGGGGGGCCTTGGAAAATGTTGAAGCCCCTGGGCCCATAATGTCTTAATGCAGCCCTGGCCATGGAGAATGTTGACCATGGAACAGGGGCTGGGAGATGATGGCCTAGCAGATCAGAACAACTCCAGGGAGAGGCGCTGAAGCCACTCTTATGCCACTTACGCTGGCATTTTGAATCATATAATCCACGAGCTTTTCTTTTGCAGACTTTCTCGCGCTTCAAGGGCCCTTTAGCTAGGCCTTGTTTGGTGGTCCTGTTTTCAAGTTTGGGCAGCAAGCAAAAAATAATGCATCAAGACGAACTTTTCAACATAAAATAAAATAAAACCTATTCTTCTGCCTATAATTTAAAAATAATAGGTGTGAAAAATGAGTACAGTTAACTTACAAACTTACAAAACACTTACAAACACTGGACTGCAAACTCAGACAAAGACTGATATGCTGCCACTGATATGCTCACAACCATGCATACACAGACACACACACACACATGCGTGCACACCCATACACACGTACACACACATGTACACACGCATATGCAAGCACATACAGGCACACACCCATGCATGCATGCCAACACATGCACACACATCTCCACACACATACATACACACATGCATGCATATACACACACAGACATAGACACACACACACACACACACACACGTCATAAGTGGGTTCACAGTGTCTTCTTTTCCAGATTTCTCACACTGATAAAGGAAGGTTCATCATGATCTCTTTCTGGGCCATGGTCCTCTTTCTGATTGGTGGTATGTACCTGCTACGACATCCCTGTCCCTGCACGTTTCGTTATGCCCTTATCTCTGTCACTGACACACTTCACTCGTAAGCATTTTTCCCCGGTAGAAATCGGTCCTTGTTACTGTACGCATGACGATCAGCATAGCAACCACGGTTTTACGAATGAACACAATGTTAACTTCTGAGGATTATCTTTCTGCTGCAATCCAACAGTGCATTATTAAGAACAGAAAAATACACTTTGTGGGTGGTACGACTGCTCTAATGGTTCCTATTTCTCTCTCTCTCGCTCTCTCTCTCTCTCTCTCTCTCTCTTTTCTACCGTAAGACTCTGCTTGCAGTTCCAGTAAGATGATGGCCAAAGAGGGCTCCTGTGTGACGGTCAACTTAACTCTGTCCGATATAGGGAATTCTGGGTACATTGTTTGGTTGAAGGACGCCGTGTGGAATGACACGGCAGCGGATTTTGACGGCACAATCGTGCACAGCCTCAAACCTGACAAACCCGCCGCGAGTGAATTCGAAAACAGAGTGTCTGTGTGTTCCACTGGGGATTTATACAAATTGACCATCAGTAACCTGAGACTGAATGACAGCGGAAAGTACATGGTTAGATACTATGATAAAGCTGATCCTCCTTACAAACTGAAAAAGAGCAGCGCTGAAATGAGTCTTGAGGTTCAGAGTAAGTTCTTTTGCAATGATATATAATATATATATATCCAGTAGTTGTCTAATTTTCTACTGTATGAAAAGTATTTGTCTGGTATTGGATTTATGATTTAAGCTGCAGTCATTACAAAGATGCACAACCAGCAATCCTGAAGAAGCATGCTTCAGTTACCAACAGTGATGTATTTGTAAGGAATCTGTGTGCAATATGAATGCTGATAGCTGTTGTCCCTTAACCTGCTACTGGCAAAACTGCCAGCATTGCCATCATGAGTAGTATGCCAGATATAGGATTGATGATTTAAAACAGTTTAGAAACATTTCAGATATTCACAGCTTGAAAGCCTGAAGGAACATACTTCAAGGTTACCCACAGTAATGCTTTTGCTTATATTTGCAGATGGCTGCTGTGTAATTAAACTGGTTTGGTCTTATTTCGTTCTGGGCTCACTTAAACACAGTTATCATCTCATTATCACCATGAGCATCTGCATTTATGTATTTCATGAGGGACTGTGTACAATTAATCACATTCACAATGGTCGTACGAGCCAGCCAAGAGACCACACGTTGCTTTACAATGATAGGCCCCAGAGCAGAGGGGGCTGCACGCTTTCCTCAGACAAAGAAGCCCAGAACATGACAAAATAAGTCTTTAGGCAACTAAATAAATCCATCACAGATTAACACATGATGATGAAACTGATGATAATCATCATCATCATCATCATCATCATCATAACAATCTTCTTCATCATAATCATCATCATCCTCATCTTAATCATCTTCATCATCATATTCATGATCATAATCATCATCATCATCACCGTCTTCATCATCATAACGATCTTCCCCTGTCGAACCTCTGCAGAGAACCCTTGCCAGGTCAGCGTAACAGGGCCGGAGCTGGTCCAGATGGGGGCGGAGGTGATTTTGCGCTGCTCCACCGTGGGGCCCTGCCAGAACAGCCCCGAGTGGCGTAGGTCGGGGTCAGGCCCGGCCTCCAGTGAAGTCTCCAACACCCAGGGTGCGAAAACAGCCCAGCTGCGCTTCAAAGCGGACTGGTCACATGACGGGGTGGAGTTCTCCTGTTGGCCGTCGCCGAGCAACGACGCGTGCGCCTCCAGAAACATCACGCTGGCCGTGGAATGTAAGCCGCGCAGTTTTAATTTTTATTGTTTTACCTGCGGACACTGCAATCTTCATATCAGAGACACCGAAGCTACGTTTTACACATAACTGATATCTGAATTACCCACAATGCTGTTGATCCAGTCTCTGTGCATTTTTTTCCATAGTTTACAGAAAGCTTTCTTCTTTCTTTATTTATTTATTTATTTATTTAGGATCCCCATTAGCAATACACAGTGTGCAGCTAATATCCCTTGTGTTCTGCATGATACATTTATTACGAAAAATGGCAACCTGTCATGTCTGTCCAGGGCTGCCCTGTATGTGCCAAAAATGTCATGTCCCTTATGTGACACCCATTGAGTATGACCTCGTGTCCCTGTATGTCCCACAAAGTTTTACCTGCTGTCAATTTGTTCCTGAAAAAAGCAGGTGACTGAAAAGCCAAATCTGGTATGTGGTGCTTTTATTGAATATGAGCCACCAAATCCGGGGTGCTCTATAGATCCGGCAGGAAACAAAATTGACTCAGTTTGACATTGTGTGCTGTGGGTCAACAGAAATCCTACCGTTAGTGTGTAGCTAGTTGTTGATTAAGGCATGCAACCAGTTTATTTTGTTTGTTTAGCACTAGCTCCTGTAAACATAGTGGAACAGTGAATATTTACAGTAGTATAGTCCAAAAAAACATGAAAAAACCTTGTAAAAGACAATTGATTATCCGTTGATTAAGTAAGTTCTGATTTATTAAGAACTTATTGACTCAAAAGCATTGATTAAATCCAGTGGAACAGCACATAATGCATCTGTAAGCACCCTGAAACGATCTGCAAATCACCACAGACAAATCTGCGCTCTTATTTAGATGCTCCAAAAGAGGTCAGGATAACGGCGAGCAGGACATTGGAGGGGATCCATGAAGGAGCTGCAGTCAACCTGACCTGCGAGGTCCAGAGCAGCAATCCAAGCGAGCGGTCATACTCCTGGTACAGAAACCACACCGTCCTGCTCGAAACTGGCCAAGTACTCCGTTTCCCGGCCGTACGACCCAAGGACAGAGGCTCTTACCACTGCCAAGCCTTAAACTCCGTGGCCTCGGAGGATTCCCCGGAGGTTACGATCACCGTTCACTGTGAGTCCGCCGCTGCTGCTCATGTCATGCTCAGTGGAACGGCGGCGACATGGAGACACGAGAACACGAGAACTCGAGAACGCAAGAACACGAGAGTGTTTCGATGTCGAGCGCAGGCCGTCCAGCCCAGGATCGGCCTGTTCATGTCGTCCTGCCTAGCCAGTATATTTGGTAAACAAATAATGTATTCCCTTTTTTTCCCCCAGATGGACCCAGAGGCACAAAGATTAAGGCCAGCTGTTGTGAGGGAGGGGTGAAGGCCGGCAAAAGCCTGACCCTCACCTGCGAGACCGACGCCCGTCCTGAACCTGGCTACACCTGGTTCCGCACAATTACAGAGCCGGGTGGAGAGAGGGGTCCAGGAACGACCGAGGTTCCTGTCCCTTCTAATGGACGGTCTGGCGGGCAATACCTCAGATTCTCGCTCATCAGTGCAGGCGACGCCGGGGAATACACGTGCCAGGCCAAGAACATCATCAGCGCTCAAAAATCCACCGCTCTCCGTGTAGACGTCCTGTGTGAGTGCTGTATTTAGAGTCCCAGTGCTCTCTGTGTAAACGTCCTGTGTGAGTGCTGTATTTAGAGTCCCAGTGCTCTCTGTGTAGACGTCCTGTGTGAGTGCTGTATTTAGAGTCCCAGTGCTCTCCGTGTAGACGTCCTGTGTGAGTGCTGTATTTAGAGTCCCAGCGCATTGTGAATACTCTGCCTGTGACTGTTATCGATCTGTGATTTACTGTTGGAGTGTCTGTGATTCACCGCTATGGTCTGTGACCCACAGTCACAGCGAATGTCTGTGATTCATTGTCACCGTAGTTGTCTGTGCTCTCCAATCGCCAATCACCCTCTGCTCTTACTCTTCAACTGTTTTTTCCACAGCAACAGATATAAAAGCAGTGCTTTTAACCATTAGACCTCCAACACTAGAAAGCCAGATTAGCACTTCAAGTTGTTTCTCAGAGGACTCACATCAAGCAGAAAGCACAATAATTTTATTGGATTTTCTCGATTATGTTAAATTGCCAGGTGGTAGTTCAATATAATGGGCAATGAACTGGTCTTGCAAACTAAAGGTTGCGGGTTTGATTCATGGGCGGGGCACTGCATTGTACCCTTGAGCAGTGTACTTACTCAACTGCTTCAGTATTTATCCAGATATATGAATAGGTACAATGTAAAAAAGCCAAAGTTGAGTAACTTTCTTTGAATAAGGATGTCTGCTAAATGCCCATGGGAAAAAAATGTAAAATGATTTGAAAGGCTAACTTTTCTCCTAAGATCTAAATCTAATGATTTTTCCATTTTTCTATACTCTGTACATGACTACAAAAAAAACCAGTACAAACTATTTTTTGGCATCATGGGTCTAGCTATGTCAATTAGTTGTGTTTCTCCATATTACATTACATTACAATTACAGGCATTTAGCAGATGCTCTTATCCAGAGCGGCGTACAACAAGTGCATATATTCCATATATATTCCAAGGTAATTTTGATCATGAGTGAGGGAAGAAATATGACAATGCTTGGGATCATTAGCAATAGAGAAGTTTGCTACACTGCCTTTTAAAAAACAAATATTTTTATTTCAGATCCTCCTAAGAACACCTCAGTGTCAGTCAGCCCCTCTCGATCAGTGTTAGCGGGCAGCTCTGTGACTCTGACCTGCAGCAGTAATGCCAACCCAGCAGTATATGTATTTTTTGAAGTCTGTTTTTCGGTATGTAACTGACATGTCCTTCATACAGGTTTTGACATTGCCTCACTGCTGATTGGTGCAGGTGCCAGTGCTGGTGCCATGATGATGATATGCCTCATAATGCAGCTCATTCTAAAGTAAGAGAAACTGGGGCCTATAAAGTCAGTGTCAGTGTAAAGGGGAATTTCACTGTAATTCCATGTTATTGTATTATATTACTCAACCCCACTGCTGCTGTCATCATTTTTAAACTGAGCTCATGTAGATGTGTCCCTGTCCCACATCCAGAACACGCCTCTAAAACTCCACGTGTTGCTATGACACAAAGAGTGAATGTGGCAGCTTGGCTCAGAAATTGAGAGGTACTTTCAGGAGAATGGAAATTCACGACCTGAAGAATCAAAATATTGTAACTGGCACTTTTCAAGTCAAACCATATTATCAGTGGGCAAATCCATGTAAACAATTTGTATTCTGTATTGTGCAGAAGGGAAGGCAGTTCACACAGCAAGGTGTGTGTTCAGAAGTCCCACAGAGGGGCAGTCCCTCTGAGCATTTTTAACGTTTGTATCACATCACATGGTGTTTCAGGTTCAGCTTAGCCAATCATCATTTGTTTTATGTTCACTGTTCTCCTAAATCAGGTTAACAGGGTTTTACTGCTGGAAAGAGAGAGAGCACCCCCCCCCCCCCCTCAGCAATTATGAACTATGGGCAATATTGATTTATTACTGATCAGTCATATTAATAAAAAATATGAACATCAAAAAAACGTTAACATTTGAAATCCAGCATAGCATTAAAATTTGATGTTCGTGGAAAGTTCCCCTTTAACCTTGGGGTGGAATCTATCAAGGATATTTGATTCAATAAGATTGAAGGTCATATATTGGGAAGAAAACTGCAAAAGGGAACATACTTATGATTTGAGAGGGCGGGGTGGAGGGTGTGTTTGTGAATGATGTGTTGGTAATCCAATCTGTAACTGAAATACCTTTAGAGGGATAAGATGACTGTGTTTCTCCTAAAAGCAAACAGATGAGCTCCAACCCTAACCCAATCACAGAGTGTGTTGGTAACAACCAACAGAACAAAACAAATAGAGATTGGTGGATGCTTTCTGGCTACTTTGGTAACCCTAACCCTAAACCCAACCCTCAGCTGAGGGAGGGACGCTACAGACCATTCCAGTTTGGTTTTGATTTGTTGGTTTGTGCTACTTTGCAAAAGTGCTGCCCCCACATGATGGTGAAATGCAATTTCCAACGTATGGGCAGTAGAAAAACAGGACTAAATGTTACATTGATCTCTGCAGTGATTATAATGAAAGTCGGGTGTGCATCAGCAGAATCTGTGTGCTATTCCCAGGAAGAAGAGACACAGCCAGCGCTCTGAAAGTAGAATGAAGGACAGCGAAGGGATCATACTGTCAGATGGGGTAAGTCTGAGACAACATTCATGTGCACACATACACACACCTATACACTTACTTTTTGGAGACATTCACCAGAGATCTTTCTTTCCACATCTGAAAGCATATTCAGTATGCATAAAGCCTTAGTGGAAACTGAGATGAGGATACCAATAGTACTGGAATAATTATTAAAACATTAACTAAACAAGGCAGCCGCACCTAATGGTATGTATCTAAAAGTACACAAACAGCTAGAGCTGATCATCTATAAACCACAGACAGGTTTTATCTTATGTATAAGAAGCATTTTAAGTGCTTGCCATGGTATTTGCCAGGGAAATGTATGCCTAACAAATTTCTATTGGGGAGCTACAAAGTGTTTTAATTCTAATAAGACATACCAAAAATAATTTGATAAGTATATCACGAGTAAAATTGTAATATATGTATTGTTTTTTGATTTGTAATGCTTATTATATAAACTTACATTTTTTGGTTAAACTTGTTATTACTGTTCCCTTACATATACCTGTCAGCTGAGGGAGAATGACATTTCAAAGATGTATACATTTTTGCTGGGGTTTGAGTATGTTCATTTTCAAACTTTCATCTGAGTGTATTCTTCTGATAATCCAGTCAGGATGGGAAACTGGTGGCACAGTCACTGCAGCTGTCTCTGTGCCTCAAACTTTTTCAAGAAAGAGGACAAGTGTAGTTCTCAAGAGCTCTGACAGAGATTGCGGTTTGATAATGTTACTGTACTCCACTTGAGCCAGGCTACTGCACTGGGTGAAAGAGCAAGAGGAAATGCACAAGGGAGAGAAGGAGGAAGGAGGTTTTTGACCGAATATCAAAAGAAAGAGCAGAGAAAAAGAGAAATAACCAAATGTTGTCTCTGTATCCTAGCACAGTCATGTTTCGCCTATTATTTAATGATTAATTATGCAATGATATATTAGATAATAACTGTAACTGATACCTTTATAAGTACCACAAGCAACGAGCACTTTATAACACAGGTAACACATTAACACCATCATTATTTCAGAATAATTTTATACAATGCAAGAAAATGTGTATGTATAAATAGGAATAATAATAATAAAAGGAACACAAAAAATTGATTTCATACATGGATGAATTAATTAATATTTCAAAGAGCTTTAACTAATTTCTTTAATTTACAGAAAAGATATTTGTTGACCTGTAAAAATGGCAGAATTAGTCAGTGTGAATGATATTTAAAATGTTGCTACTCCACATGCTCATAGCTTTACCATTAGATGAAAATGAAATGTATCACAACAAGGTTTTGTTTTTTACATTCATTATGAATGCAAGAATGAATTAACACTGTGAAGCAGGACAGTTTTCTTTTAGTTTTGTTTTCATAAGCATTGGGAGACATTATTTTTCTTAACTTTGTGAGTGAAGAATCTTAAAGATGACATCTCTTCCTTATTCTCTGGCTGTTTCTCAACACAGTTTTTGCAGCTGCCCTGTCATTTTCTTCAAATGGCTGTGTCCCAATGTTGACGTTTCACAAATTCGCACCTTTCTTTTTCTTTTGAACTCTTGATCAGAAGGCCGCTCAAGATGAGGAATCGATCTACGCCAACAAGACCATGCTGTCGGAGGCGGGTGCGGTGGAAAAGGCGGACGAGGCCGCCCCGCACTATGCCACCGTGGATTTCTCCAAACTTCACGGCACGGGTGGGGAACACGGAACGGGCATCGTCCGGGGCACTTCCAAACAGACGTCCGACTACGCCGTGATCCGACACAAATCCAGGGAAGAGAGAGAAGGAGGAGAGGAAGAAGGTGAGGAGGCAAAGGAGGAGGTGGAGAAGGAGGGCCAGGCTGAGCTGGGCACAGAGAGGGAGTGGGCCGAGGCGAGGGGCGAGAAGGAGGAGGAGCCCACCTACGGGAACATCTGCCCCTCCAGGCCCACTAAGAGGGCACGGCAGGGACTGCAGCAGCCACCCGGGAACCCTGCTGCAGAGGAGGAGCAGGAGGAGCAGTGCCAGGAGGAGAACTCAGCAGGAGGCCAGGAGAACATGTACGTGGATGCCATGAGCCCCCTGATGGAGGGTAACGGAAAGGGAACAGAGGAGTGTGAGTACGCCGTGGTCAGGAAGCCAAAATAAGTCACCATGGAGATAGGCCAACTCATCACACCACGCTGCACTCTCATAATGCCAAGATATTGCTTTACAGCACGATACATAACGTGCGTTATGTTGCAGTACAGATGTTACATTACAGTGTC
This sequence comes from Anguilla rostrata, assembly GCF_018555375.3. Lineage (NCBI taxonomy): Eukaryota > Metazoa > Chordata > Actinopteri > Anguilliformes > Anguillidae > Anguilla > Anguilla rostrata. Next base: position 14,784 of record NW_026985789.1, on the reverse strand, counting down.
ATACTGAAGTACAGTAACTTATGGGGTACCAAATGCAACATAAAGCTATTATTTTACCATGCATTTTCTTCTGCATTTAACTGAAATATCCCTATTTCTCTCAGATTTAATGGAAAAAGTCTTACATTTATTGTTTTTGAATTGACAGGTGTAAATATTTATGTGGTCCCGAATTGATATAAAGGCAAATGTTTATTAATAAGGGTTTTTATTTTACATTTTGCTATTCTATAACAATTTAGCTAAATCTTTTAATTACATTGTATGAGATATGTTAGCTAAAGATTTTGCTTAACGTTACAAAACCTTTTGTTAAATTGTAACAAATATTTAATTAAAATTTAAAATGAAAAACTATTTTTTTCAAAATGAAACTGTGATACATTGACTAAATGTATGAAACATTCAGCTAAATATTTAGCTGAATGTATAACACCCTTTAATGTACAAAACTTAAAGCTAAATATTTAACTAAATGTATAAAACATTTAGCTAAACATACGAGACTTTTAGCTGAATGTATAAAGCATGAAATATTTGAAGTATGAAACATTTGCTGACTATTTGAAACATTTATAATGGTATAAAACATTTTGCTAAATGTATGCAACCGCCACAGCCCGCCTTACAGTGGTTTACCAAAAGAAACATTCACCTTATTGTGGACAAATTTTGGGAAGTTAATTTTTGTGATGACTAAACACAACTAACTTTGCGTCAAGAGGTTCCCAGACGAGCCTCCGGTCTCTGGCTCTGGGTGTAACGGTGGTGGTGGTGGTGAACCCAATAGCATAGGAAGGCCGCTGGAGACTTGGATGGAGTTGCAAAAAAAATAGCAGAGACTTTAATCAGGAGATTAGTGTACAGAAAACTAAGGGAGCTACTCCAGGAAATACAAAATACTCCAGGCTGTGAATAATGCTCAGAGAGCAGCAGGCTAATGGGCTCAAGACAGAGTGAGAAGCAAAGCAACTAAGGCAGAATAAGTGTTGTGATTTATTAACTCTCGAATCGCTAACAGGTGAACACACAATCTCATAATCAGAGTGATGGTTATGTCGCCCTCTGGTGACCAGCAGGAGGAGGTGCAGCTTGAATCCTCACAGTAGGAGATGAGTTGTTCCTGTTGGGGCAGTGAGAATCCTTCTCCCAGCATGGAGCAGCCGATACTTGTGTCTGTTTCTTAATGTCTTTCTTCAGGTCATCGCCGGAACGTGCAGCAACAATGCCACGCTCAGGGTGTGCTCGCATTGCTCAGCACTCCAATAGTTAACAGAGATGAACATTGAACATTGGCATATCCGCCATTTCAAATACCAGACTCAGTGCCATTTCACAGGCTTGCCAACTACTTATTTAGATGTTGTTATGCTACACCCTTCCAAAGTTGTGGATACCCCCCTACAAATTAGCATTAAAAATTTGACTCGCAAACACCTCATCTCTGTAAGATGGCACATTACTATTTGTGAGTTAACTCCTCAGACAGAATAGGGCTGCCGGAAATGCATGATAATTTAGGTGGTCCTTTTGCAAAAGTATAGTTGCACTGAAAGACAACTCTCCATTAATTGATATGCCAGTCATCATTTGCTGCTCCTTTTGCCTGCATTTGTTAAGATGAGCTGTCAGCAAAAAAATTCAACTGAGCTGAGGCTTATTGAGCACCTCAAGTGCACGCATTCCTACATTATTGGTTGGGCAGCTTCATTAGTTAGCAGTTACTGATTATTATAATCATCTGCCACTCCAAGCGAAACTGTTATCATAATTCCACAATAACGTTTCAACATTCGAAAGGATAAGCACAGCTAACTCACATCAGAGGTCCCGTGTACAGGCAATTCCGTTCAGCTAAGGGTTCCATGACCGTACTTCTGCGAAATATAATTGGTGAGCAGACAGTGAAGATCCATGTGTCAGATTTGGAGAGAAATCAGAGAGGTCGGATAGATTCAGACAGAGATCACACAAGACAAACACAACAGCAGTAGGGCTAGGACAGAGAATAAAATGACTTGGTCAAACAAGAAAAATCATCAACTAAATGATCACAATCCAAAAGTACAGAGCAAATTCGAAGAGTCTCCCCGGTAAAATGGCAAACCATGCCTTTTAAAAAATACCAGTAACCGGAGACAGACGGGCAATCTGATGATGAACCAGAGGGAAATCAATCAGACCCTTACACGTTCAGCAGAGACAAACAAAACGGAACACAAATTTTTTTTATGACTGATGTCATAACAACACTGTAAAGCCTACGTAGCATTGTTATAAACCTGGTGTAACGACTGTTATTACCTTTCAAGACAGCTCTTCAAAGTGTTACCAACTTTTTACTGCGTCCTAACAAATTAGGTTGTGTATCCAGAATCTGTAAGTCCTTCATTTGATTACAGTTTTTTGCGATTGCTTGCACACTTGTTGCGGAATTTGGCTCATTGTGTCAAAACTCTACACACAAGCCAAATAAGACACAACACTTGGAGATAAACATCTCACTTCTACGTCAAATGAAATCTGCAATCAAATCTAACAATCCTTTTTCAAAATGACATTTTTGCAACAAAATGATACACACATGCACCATTTGAATTACTCTTTCAAAGCAGCAACAACACACTGATGTACTTCATACAAAACACTGCTGTCTTTAGTACTTTGTATACCTTTTTAATTTTCTCATACAGGCTTCTGTGAAAGATTGTCATACAGTACATCTACTCAAAATGTCAATGAAACAAAAAAAACCAAAAAAATAAATACAGCATATTTTGCCATTGCAGATTTTTACAAAACAAAAAAACAAAAGAAAAGTAGAATTACAGTACAGTAATCAATACAAATATGTTACTGTAAACTCACAGAAACAATAGAGGAATGTAATAGAAATTACAGGCAAGTAAAATGTATGTAGGATTGTAGGATGGGTGGATGATGGATCCGCTTCATGTAGGGCGTGGCCACATCACCTTCCACAAAGCAATGTCATCTGCTAGGCAAAAAATGATCGCCTTGGGCGTCAACCTGGATCCCACCTCAGCCCATGCTTTCCAGCAGAAGGCAGCAGGATATGGCGTCAACTCAATGCCAAGCCAAATAATTCCTCAATCGGATTGAGAAATGGGAGTAAGGGGCAAGTAAGTACACTGTGAAGTTATTGTGGTTGGTGAACTCAGAAACTAACATTATCCCAGATGACAACACACCTGGGCTGATCTGGTTCGTCCTGTACAACTGCATTATGTAGTGTATCCAGAAATGTGATTATGTGTGCAGTATTGTAGTGACCTAGGGTGGCATGGTGATGGAGAACTCCTTGCAGACTAATGGCGGCACACAACGACGCCTGGTTTTGGCTAGACTGAATCCAGCTTCATCAATGAAAATGAACCCACGAGGCTGTGCAGCTGCATCAAAGTCCAGGACTCTCTGTAACAGAAAATGCATACACTGTACCATGAATATGGTGTAACTCACAACACAGGACTACAATGTCTACATTTTCACACAAGGATGGGGGTGCGGTGGGGGGTCGGTTGGGACATACGCATTAAGTCAAAACTACAAGCCACAGGCAAGGCAGGTGCTTGCTGCCTTGCCTGTGGCAGCTACTGAACACCCGCAACCACGACCGGATTTATCACCCCCAGGTTTCAATGACAATGTTACAATACAGCCCATCACAACTGCTCACTCTCAATTCTCGCTACACTGTTGCCTCACTCACCTTCCTCCGGTGCAGAAAGCATGGCATTCTTCACACCCGATACCTGCAACGGGGGCGTCGTTGCAACATCCACGCTGCCACTACAACATCAGCACAATCTATCCCATCCATATGGACTATCGATCGCTCTGCAACGACACGAGGAATCAGCACCCACCTCGCGGATTATTCTGTTTTGTGTTCATTCCCCACAGCCCCTCCAGTAGCCAAACAGTCAATTTGCCATGCCAACTTTGCTCTGCTGAACATTCACTCCATTAACAACAAATTCCCGCTGCTCCATGAACTTATTATTGACAATAAACTGGACTTTCTTTTTTTGTGTGAGACCTGGCAGCAGCCAGGCGTCTTTTTCTCATTAAACCAAGCCACACCCCCAGGTTTTAGCTACTTTTGCAAACCCCGCCCCTCTGGTAGGGGTGGCGCCTTGCAATCATCTTTAATGTAAAATTCACACCATCTGAAGTTTCCCTCCCAGTTTCTGTTACATCTTTTGAATACATTGCATTTAAATTACACAGTGTCATTATTGTTCTCATCTATCGCCCCCCTAAACCAAATCAAATTTTCCTGTCTGAATTAACTGAAACTACTCTCATCTGCCTGTTCCCTGTCTTCCCGTCTACTGCTACTGGACGACTTCAACATACATGTCGACTCCACTCATTGTACCCCTGCCTCCGACCTCAATGTAGTCTTGGGCTGTTTCAACCTCACTCAACACGTACACTTCCCCACACATTCCAAGGGCCATACTCTTGACCTTGTCTGCTACCAGTCTCAAAACCTCACCAGCTCTCAGTTCACTTTGTCTAACCACAGACTGATTAATTTTCTCTTGTCCACCCCTGCCTTTCAGCCCAAACATCCGCGAACCATCTGCTTCCGGACCACCAACTCCATAAACCCTGCCCACTTTGCTGCTTCAATCACATCTGCCCTACCACTTGACCGCACTGTACACTCCCCTGAAGAGTTCGCAATTCAGCTGTCCACCACACTATCCAGTACCCTCAACTCTTCTGCCTTCTCAAAACTAAGCTGGTCACCTTTGCCACTCCATCCCCTTGGTTTACCCCTGAGCTTTGTGCCATGAAGCAGACCAGCCGTCACCTAGAGCGCCTCCACAATAAAAATGGTCTCACTGTCCATGCCCAAGCCCACCAACTCCACATACATACAGAGACATACAGAGATGCTCTCATCGCTGCCCGATGCTCTCATTATTCCAACATAATCCAAAACTCCAACGGAAACCCCCGCACCCTCTTCTCCACTGTTAACAAACTTCTCAACCCCCATGAAAATAATGCTACATCTGGCTCCACATCACTCTGCAACTCTTTCCTATAGTTCTTCCACAAAATCACCAATATACACCACACTCTCACCTCATCCACACCCCCTTTACATGAACCACTCCCTACTACTGCTGCCGCAACTTCTCCGCCCCCCCCCCCCGGTTTTACCTTCACCCAGATTGACTGTGCCTCACTCACCAAACTCATTTTCCCTGCCAGATCCACCACCTGCTCCCTAGATCCCACCCCCACTGCCCTGATTAAAGCCTGCCTCCCTACTCTCTGCCCTTACATCACCAACCTCATTAACCTGTCCCTGACCCACTGTGTTGTCCCCTCCATCTTCAAAACTGCTGCCGTCACCCCAATCCTTAAAAAACCTGGCCTGGACCCAAACACCCTCTCCAACTACCATCCCATCTCCAACCTCCCATTCATGTCCAAACTCCTGTAAAAAGTTATTGCTTCCCAACTCCGTTCTTACATGTCCAACAATAACCTCTTTGAGCCCCTTCAGTCTGGCTTCCAACCCCATCACAGCACAGAATCAGTCCTCACCAAAGTTGTAAATGACCTCCTCATATTCTCTGACTCTGGTGCATATAGCATTCTCATCCTCCTGGATCTCTCTGCTGCTTTTGATACAGTTAACCACAACATCCTCCTCACCCGTCTGTCCCACCTAGGCATTACTGGCCAATCTCTCAACTGATTTCACTCATACCTCACAAATCGGTCAGAATTCATATCTATCCATGGTCACACCTCAGATCTTGCCACTGTCACACAGGGTGTCCCACAAGGTTCTGTTCTTGGTCCCCTGCTCTTCATCATCTATATGCTTTCCCTTGGCCCCATCCTCCACAGCTTTGGTCTCAATTTCCATTTCTATGCAGATGACACCCAAATCTATATCAGCTCTACATCCACTAATCAGCCACCCACTGCCATCATTGAAAACTGACACACGTCAAATCCTGGATGCAACACAATTTTCTCAAAATCAACTGTGAAAAAACTGAAATCATTCTCATCGGACCAAAACCCCAACTCACAAAACTACACAGCCTCTCTCTCACCATTGACGGTACCCCTGTCTCCACCTCCCCCCTGGTCCGCAACCTCACTGTCATACTCGATCCATCCCTCTCATTTGAAAATCACATCAATAACACTGTCAAGGTTTCATTTTTCTATCTACGCAATATCTCCAGACTTAAACCCTCCTTCACCCATCCCGATGCAGAAAAACTCATTCATACATTCATATCTAGCAGACTGGACTACTGTAACGCTCTCCTCACTGGTCTTCCCTCCCGCCTCCTACGCAAACTGCAACTGGTTCAGAACTCGGCTGCAAGAATAATCTCCCACACATCCTCCCGGTCTCACATCACCCCTGTCTTGAAAGATTTACACTGGCTCCCAATCACATCACGCATCACATTCAAACTCCTCCTCCTAATCTATAAATCCCTAAATGGCCTCTCACCCACATACCTCTCTGACCTCCTGCTCCCCTACCAGCCACCCAGATAGTTACGTTCATCCACTGCCGGCCTCCTCACCACCTTCCCCTCTCAGCTCCGTTCTGTTGGCGACCGCACCTTCTCAGCTTCCACCCCCAAACTCTGGAATGCCCTCCCCCCTGACATCCATACCTCAGACTCACTCACCTCCTTCAAATCACGCCTTAAAACCCACCTCTTTTTCCTAGCCTTCCCTTGATGTCTGTCTTCCCCCTCTGTCCATCACACCCCCTCCTACCACCACAGCACCACTGGTCCCACTGCATCTTCTGTATTGTATGTGCTTTTATTGTACATTTGTATTTTTTTTTTTTTTTTGATAATTATGCTTGTATTCCCTGTGTTGTAAAGCATCTTTGAGTCTGTGAAAAGCGCTATATAAAAGAAATGTATTATTATTATTATTATTATTATTATTATTATTATTATTGTTATTATTAATGTGCTGGGTACTGGGCCAAAACAACAAAAATTATGTGACTGTCCAAATGCTAATGGACTGCACAGTTTGTGGAATTAAGTATAAAAGAGAGGTTCATGAGTGAAGTTCATGTAAATCTTCACCCCTTTATTAGGTTACACTTCATGCAATAAAAGTGTTTCCTCAAACAAAGTTATAGTCAACTGTTCATCGTTTGAAAATAAATTGTCCAAACTAAGTTGGAGATGAAGGGGTGTAAATGCAATTTTGTTGTAGTGTGTTTGTTTGTAAGATGCATGTGTGTGTGTGTGTATGCACGCGTGTGTACATGCATGTATGTCCATTAACCTGTCTGTGTGCATTCATGTCCCATGTTTGTTTGTGTACTTGTGCATTTGTGTGTGCCCATGTGCATGTGGTTGTGTATATCTGTGCATAGATGCATGTGTACTAGTCACTGTTTGCGTGTTAATGTGTGTGTGTGTGTGTATGTGTGTGTTAATGTGTGTGTGTGTGTGTCTATATGTGTGTGTGTGTGTGTGCGTGAGTGTGTGTAAATGTGTGTGCGTGTGTATGTATGTGTGTGTGTTAATGTGTGTGCATGTATATGTATGTGTGTGTGTTAATGTGTGTGCATGTGTGTGTGTTAATGTGTGTGCATGAGTGTGTGTGTTAATGTGTGTGTTTGTGTGTGTGTGGTCATATGCGTGTGTGTGTGTGTGTGTGTGTTAATGTGTGTGTTTGTGTGTCTGTGTGTGCTTTAAGAGTAAAAGCCACTTAAAAGCCACACTAGAAATATCAAGGGGGTGGGGTAGGTGGTTTACTTACTTCCTTAGAGCTACTCACTACTGTTTTAAGGCCAGCACAATGCTTCTAATTATACTGTAGGTTTGGGGTGGGGCGGTGACCCTTGCAGAGTGGGCAGGAACATCTCCACTCGCAGTTTCCATTTATGCAGGTGATGAGCTGAAGTGACCCATAGATCTGGAGCTCACTGCGGAGACAGCCAGCTGGAGATATCAGACCTCCAGGAACACCACAGGTACGGCTCACTTCCTCCCCCTGCTCTTCCCCCTGCGAAAGGGAACCCGTAGCATGGCCGCTTTTGGGAAAAAACGGGCTTGCTGGCGCTCAAGGTCATGGGTAGCTTCAGACCCCAGGTGGGGGGCGCTGACTTGAGTGATGTATTCAAACCTGAAAAGGGATACGTTGCACGTACAAATGTTATGCTTGTGAGTCACTCCACATAAGAGATATCTGCTAAATGTAAATGGCTTGCTTTCTGGGTAAAAAAAAAAAAGTAAAAGGCTATTTCAGTAAAAAGGCAGCACACAGGTAGACAAAAACTGATACAAAATGAACAAACCTGTCACAAAAACACTGCTGAAAATGATTGACCTTTCAAAGCTAAAGAATCCAGAATTTAAATGATTACTTTTTCCATTCGCACAGTAAACTATTCAGTGCTAAACTGCAGTTCACACATTTGAGACCACACTGCATTAAAAAAAAACAAGCAGTCAGCGTCATACTTATAAATGTGTTACAGGGAACTGCCAAAATAAACTGCCTGCTCACGTCCTACATCGATGTTCGTAGTGAGCTCATGCTCGTCTGTTTTCGCCTCGCGTCTCCGACCAATGCAGGACATCGCAGTCGAGGGGTATACTCCTTCAACCGCGGTTGCCCCTGGTTACCCTCAGGTTCTTTTGACAACATCACCTAAACCGTTGTTCCCGGTGGAAACGTCAGCATGTTCAGCAGCCTTAGACACTGAAACACCCCGCCGAAAACAAGTGCTCCCCAAAAAGGGAATCCTGGGGGAGAAGTGGGAACACGCTGGGATATTTAAATGTTTATATTACATCTGGATCCACCCACAACCTGTGCAGAAGCACCCCTGGAGTGAAGTGACCCCGGAGATCTGGAGCTCCCCACGGAGACGTCGGCTCAAGATATCGCTCTCCTCCCAGCCTCGTGCAGACAGGAAGGAACACCACAGGTACGGGTCACTTCCTGTCTCTGCACTTCCCCCAGCGAAAGGGAACCCGTAGCCTAGCGTGTTGCTTTTGGAAATGGGCTCGCAACTCAAGGTCACGGGTTCAATTCCTAGATGGGACACTGACTCTTGAGTAGATAGGTGTTTCCAACCTGTGCAGAAGCACTTGCTTTCAATGCACTGTGTATCCCTCTTTTACTGAAGCGTTTCTATCATCATCATGGTAGTTAACTGTATTGCAGCCTTATCCAGATTGAGCAAAAATCGAAATCCAAACCGCATCATTGTGAGAGTAATATTTCATCTAATTCAAATATTATCATCCATGTGTACGATAGGGAAGTTAACAGCGCTGTATTGATATTAATGCTAAGTGTGCAGTTAAAGAGCTGTAGCATAACCTGCAAAGTACACTGTCTGTGAGTACGTGGTAAGTCCACCGCTAGGTCTCATGCTGGCTTTTGTTGATTCGATTCTTTCTGACAGGATTGCTGTTCCTTCCCTCCATTTCCCAGCTCCTTCAGTGCACACAGAGGACCCCGGTGGGGAAAAAAAGAGACAAAACAGAGCAACGTCATCACCTTTCTACCGACTACAGACTCGACTGTGCCATCGCAACGCAATGACAGGAGTCATCCTGGCAGTGCTGATCTTCAGTCTGGCACAAACAGTGCTATTAAAAAGTGGTATTAATGACAACAGAAACATTCTGAGTATGTTGTACAGGAATCACAGTGGGAGGGGAATGTTGTACAGAAATCACAGTGGGAGGGGAATGTTGTACAGGAATCACAGTGGGAGGGAAATGTTGTACAGAACTCACAGTGGGAGGGGAATGTTGTGCAGGAATCGCAGTAGGAGGGGAATGTTGTACAGGAATCACAGTGGAAGGGGAATGTTGTACAGAAATCGCAGTGGGAGGGGAATGTTGTACAGGAATCACAGTAGGAGGGGAATGTTGTACAGAAATCACAGTGGGAGGGGAATGTTGTACAGGAATCACAGTGGGAGGGGAATGTTGTACAGGAATCACAGTGGGAGCAAGACCTTTAAATATGTTTGCTTGTTGGCATAGCAACCAATGATGTCATTTCCTTTTCATTTATAGGAGCACCACCTTCAAAGGATAGAGTGGATAATGGTAGGTACATTTCTCTCCTCGTGTGTTCCCATCTCTTACAGTTATATTCACGCATTTTGACAAATATCATTTAAAGCAGTCAAACCAGGGAGGGACTGCGTGGCCTCATCTGGTCAGCTTTAGGAGCCATGTTCCTGAATAAATAAATAAATAACTCTCCCGCAATCACTTTATTAAATCTGTGTTGGGACAGGACTCCTGTTTGTGTTGGCCTCCGCCCATTTAAATTTGAGTGGTACCGTGATGCTCATGAACAGGCCGATGTGAAGGTTCAGACCCATTTTAAATTAAACCTAGGTGTCCCGTGCAAGCATTTAATATATTTTTTTGTTCATTTGTGTACGTATTCGCATCTTGTACCACATGCCTTCATGCCTTTCCTAGTATTGCAGCAAGGCAATGCTAACTTTCATACACTTCGTGTCAAGGGGAGGGTGTCACGCATTGCGACACACCCCCTTTGGTGGACAGAAGAGTTGGGCACAGGGAGATATGGGAATTCCGATATTTACCGGTCTTTATTTTAAATGGGTAGAGAGAGAGTGTGCGATTCTACAGAAATGAAACAAAACAACTTCGCCTTTCACCCTCACGGGATCCAGGTAGAAAAAAAGTAATAAATTAACACAACAAACTAACATAACAAAAGAGAAAATAAACAAAACAGCCCAACAGCAGCTTTCCAGCTCCTTACAGACGGTGCAGCTCTCTCTTGATTCGGGAGTTCCCCGGTCACAGCTGCACACTGGAAAGGGAGCACACTTTAAATACCTGGACTAATTAATTATGCACTCCATGCCTATGCCTACTTAACCAGTGGGTGTGGTCTTTCGATTGCCCTGAACCTCTCCCACAAACCGAGCCATGCCACAGAGGAGTTGAGGGAAGTATATGTGATATTTAATGATAAAATGTGGCATGTATGCAAATTGTGTATAAACATCTATTCTTAGTCAACTGTTATTTAAAGTGTTACCAACATATTACTACACCCATCTATTATATAATTGTATAAATCGTATTATTGTTATATGTGTGCAACTGTGCTGTTTTTAACTGTGGATCCTGTGTTCAGACATGCCTCAGATCTCTGGGAACTGCAGCAGAACTGCAGCAGAGATCAGCTGCTCCTGTGAGAGCCGTGGGAATCCCTCTCCCAGCATGGAGTGGCGTGTGTCTGGACTGCGGGTCACTAACTCTACTGACAGAGTCATCAGGGAGGAGCAGCTGGGGAACACAGGCCTGAGGAGCTCCCTCACCATGCGCCAATCACAGGGAGACACGCCCACTCTCCTCTGCGTCAGCACCAACACTCTCGGCTCCTCCAGCCTCGAGCTCCACCTCCCGTCTCCACAGCAACACTCAGGTATTTACATATATGGCTGTTCTTAAAACTTGACTTTTTTCCATATGTCGTAAAGCCTAAATAGCACAGTTATATATGTGATGTAATATCAATTATTACCATTCAGACAGCTCATTAAAGTGTTACCAACATTTTACACCCTGCACCCTGACTAATCCAGTGGAGATGTATTGTTTATTTCACTATGGCTTACAATTATGTAGGCCTCTAATTCTGTTTATGACTTTGTTTCCATATTATTTGACACAGACAATGAACTTCCTTTATTCTGGTTTTGTATGAAGTTGTTTATCCAGAATCTGCAAGACCTGAAATTGATTAAATAGAATTGGAGGGGCAGAGTACTCAGATTGTTATGAATAGTTTAAAATTAGGAGATCCAGTTCTTACCCTTATTATAAAAAAACTTCTTAACTGCTGGATATCTATAAACAAGTAATGTCTGATGATGTATTTTAAATAAGTCTTTTAGGCATGAATGAGGTCCAACCATCATGACTGATTTTTTATTTTTATTTTTTTTCAGGACCATTATATATTATAATAGTAGGACCGATTTGTCTGTATGTGCTGTCTTTTGGATTCTGTATCCACAAAAATAAAAGGTACAGTCATCTTGATCTTACTGCTGATAAAATATATAATTACCATAGTCTCTGACCAGATACTGAGAGGCAATTATGCTTTCAGTAAAATAAATTAAAAGTTAAAACTATCCCATCCAATAAATGAATATGGTTTACAGAGACATACTGGATAAGCCGAGGCAATAACACATTCTCTCTCTACTCTGATTTCCATGTCTCCAGGATGTCTAGAAGACTGAAGGTGAGTCCCACCATCCTTTCCTCTTCTTCCTCTTCTGAAACACTTTGCAGCTCAGCCTGATTTCAACTCTATTTTACATTCACACCATCTGTGTGTCTTTTCCTTTAAAGGGGGGGAGGGACGGGGACACATACGCCAGTCTGCAGCTCCCCAACATCAGCCCTGAATATGACGTGCTGCAGGTGAGCTAGTGTGATAAAGAGATATTTACACCAGGGGGCGCCACTACACTCATATTTATGAAAACTCATATTTATGAAAATTAAATGTATGCAGATTCCCTCAGTATCAGAGTTGTGTGTAGTAAAGACAGGATTAGATCTGCATTTGTCTTTAATCACTCAGTCCAAACAGAGGTGAAGACCTCCCAGACTCACCTGAAGTGCTATGTAAAGTCACATTTGCCTGGATTCCATCAACATTTGCCCTTAATGTTGATGCAAGAGCTATTTGTTCTTTTCAAAAAATGGAAGTCTTAAGCCATCACACTCAAGTCTCCAGACTAAGGCTGAATCCACTGATCCTCCAACAAGTTCACTTGGCATCGCTCTCGCCTCCCACAATCGATGCGGGCGTAGTAAAATTTTAAATGGGGGATAATATACAAGTCAGATCTTTAATCTGATTGGTTATCACACTGGTCACTTTGTTTTCTTACCTCTTGTCGCTAGCTATCCCAACATGCCTTGCAGAGGCAAATAATTGTCTCTCATAGACAATGAAGAGAGGCGATTACAAATTGGCTTCTCGTTGGAGGATATGTGCCTTCACTGTTATAATTTAAAGAATGCATACATAATTGGATATATTTTTTTAATTTCACGAGTTTTTGCAGAGTTAATTTTGTAATAAAAAAGGTTTTGTCTTTCGACTTTTTCCTCTGCATATGAACATAGGCACTGCCCTGAGACTATGCCGGTTCGTGCACTGAGGTGTTCCTTTAAATAACAATGAACCTGCGTGTGTGTGTGTGTGTGTGTGTGTGTGTGCTGTATATGTTAGGTAAAAAACAAGCATCAGAAACACACAGGGACTACACAAGAAGAGAACGATGATTACCAGAACCCTGAAGATGGAAACAGACCAGATTCAGGGGCTAATTAAAAATGTGAGCATGTTGTGTTTCTAAATCGTTTGATTTATTTTTGCTTTAAAAACAAAACAACAAAAAAAACACCGAATGTTGAGGGTAATTTTTATCTATCTGTCCTAAGAGAATTTTTATGACATGCAGAGATGTTTATTTAGTATTTATCCTGAAGAATAGAATTTGTTTTTTTTCATTTTTCATTCTTTTTACAGAATGACTATTTTTGTACACTTCACTCGCATCTCTTGTGCTTTAATAACTGTATGCCATAGGTTGTCATGTAAATTCGGCTGCTGTCTGTTTTTGAGAACACCAAATCAAAATTGCATCCTCATGGACTTTCAAAGAATGTTACATTGTGCTCTAGGGATGCGATACGTTTTGAAAAATTCCCTTGTCTCTCTCCTGAATTTGAAAAGCTGGTTTTCAATCATTCTGCATCTTACGGTTCAAACAGTCTGCTGAAAAGCTTAAAGGAGAAAGACTAATATCAATTACTGATTTCAAACATGGAATTCATGACTCGGGGACTGACGTATGCTCCTGTTTTTAGCCTCTGCTCTGCTCTTTAATTTCTATTATCCTATACATTTGTACATTTACATGTACACTGTACATTTGTTGTTTGTAACTTAATTGGCAACTGTCTTAATGGGTAACTCTGTATTTTATGTCAGGTCCCCCTTGTAAAAGAGATCAATCAGAATGGGGTACTGTTAGTTAAATAAAGATTAAATAAATATTTAATAAATATTAAATAAAGATTGAACATTTGTGTGCAGGTGTGGATTTACTGTTCAAAAATAATCAAATTCTGATTTGATTTGAGTTTGAGTTTGATTTGAGTTTCACAGCACCAGAACATTAGATATTTCAAACAATGAAGTTAAATCATTGCTGCATTTTCAATATACAACAGTCATAATCAAATAATGCTGCCAAACACAAAATCCTTCTGATCAAAAACGAGTTTGAAAGTGTTCTTCATAACGCAAAATGCTATACTCCTAATCTTGGGCTCAAAATCACATATAGCATGCCCAATAGAAACAACTGAACCAAATTATGTTGTACTTCATGCTGATTTATCATAGTGTAGCGCTCGGCGCGGAAAATAACGGCGGAGACGGGGTTGTCCGTTTCCGAATTGCCCCAGCGGAGCTTCGCTTTATTGCAAAAATCGCTCATTAACAGTTTTATAGATCTGTCCCGTTCGAACAACTCTTTTATAGCCCTGGGATGCCCTGATTGGCTTAATTCACTGCCCTCGGTGCACCAATCACCGGACATTAGCGAGAGCCAATCGCAACATCAAGCATACAACAACAACAACACAAAACTAGCATTACTTACAGCGGTATTCACTGCGACATTAA
>NW_026985788.1:0-6936 GCF_018555375.3 Anguilla rostrata | reverse complement strand
CTTGCCATGACGGCCAGTATTTAAACGGCTTTGGCTGCGACTTTCTTCGCTTACGGCCACACCACCTGAAAAACGCCCGATCTCGTCTGATCTCGGAAGCTAAGCAGGGTCGGGCCTGGTTAGTACTTGGATGGGAGACCGCCTGGGAATACCAGGTGCAGTAAGCTTTTACTTAGGTGCTTACATATATATATATTTTTTTTTTTTTTTGCGTTGTCACACTAGGGGGCGATCTCTCACACGATTTAAGCTGGAATACCGGAACTGTGCAAAGTAAAATAAAACATCAACATGTCTTAGATATCTAGTCACAGTTCAAAGCTATTGGCGTCAGCACGCTTCGGTTTCTGTCAAAAGCGTTTTTTGTTTTTCTTGTTTCAGAATGAGAGAGAAGGGGGGTATTTCAGAAAACAGGCTTACCGAGTCGACTCTGCTCTGTAACTGCGCGAGTCAATACCAGGAAGAACTGTATCCACTTCAGTCCATGTTCCTGATTCGCGAGGGCTGCCGGGTTTTCCTCGGTACACTTAGCCGGCTAACCCTGCGTCCTGATACGGGGCCCAGGAGTTCGCTTAACTGTGCATTTTTGCGTTCCCCATGCGTTCATTTGCGAATTACGTGTGTGCATACTCGATGAAAAAGAAGGAAGAAAAATTTTAAATGGCCTTCACCAGGGAATGCTGCGAAAGGGAAATTTCCCTTTTTACAATCGCTCTGTCGTGTGGATGTTCTAGAATGTGGGCACGAGAACAGGGGGAAAAATATAAAATTTTCCCCTGTCCCCTCGCAGTAGCACACTTTCAAAAGGGATCCATAACCAGAAGGTATATATTACAAAATGCAATTAAAAAAAAAAAATTATAATGATAAAATAATTATATATATATATTTTTTTATATATTCTTTTTTAATTTTTTTTAAAGTTGCATTTTTATGTAAATTTAAAAATATTAAGGGGGCCAGATTCGTCAAGGAAGTGAGATGGGGACAGTTCGTCGCCGTCATTGGCTTGGAGAGCTGCGCAGCTGGAACGGTGGGGTCCCCCGTAGGTGAAAGTCACGGCGGGGCGCGGGACAGTTCCGAGGGTGCACAACTCAAATACGGCGGGGGAGATCATGAACGAAGGTGGTCCCCGGGGCGGGCCCGGCCATTGAAACTTCGGTCTGCTGCCCCCGGGAAATTTCCCCAAATGGGGAAAATCTCGCCCGCAAATTTCGTTAGGGGGGGGAATGGTTGCGCCCACTGATGTGCGGTAAAAAAAGCAGATTACTCGATGGGGTGGGCCTTTTGCCCGGGAAAGCGGGCGAAAATGTAAAAAAAAAGGCAAAAAATCACGAAACAACTTGCTGCAGGTCAGCGCCAACGGCATATGGAAAGCCCTTTTTAAATGTAAGGGTTGCCCGCTTTTTTAATTGCAAGTAGGACTCTTTTTAACCAGGTGACCCCGACTCGTCGGGGTTTTCATGCTGCGGCCGGTGCGAAAAAAACGAGCGTTGACTTCCTGTCTAAAACAACACGGGGAAATTTTTCGCCCATCTTTTTCACTCCGTAGCATTTTTATTTTTTTCGGGGGGGGGCGGTATGCATTTGAAAGCCAAAAAGTATCGCAAAGTTTGCAAAAATAATTTGCTTTACATTTCCAATATTTATCAGGCAACGTTACCCAAAGCGACGTGAAATAGTGATTGCGAGGTCGTTGCAAAAACCCTACAGAACTCCCGTCGACAAAGTCAATTCTCATAAGAATCAGTTAACCGAGCATTAACAAGCCAGTTCAATCGTAAGAGAAGCCAATGTACAGGCGAAGCCTGCATCGCAGTCAGTCGGGCACAGCGGATTTAACTAGGAAAATCTAATTCAAAATATATGAAAATACCATTTTCACTACCCAAAAACGGAATACGACGTATAAATAGCTGATCTTTCGTATGTGCGACGATCGAAGGGCAAATGTGATGTCATTGGATATATTTAAAGTATTGTGAAAAGGGGGAAAGGCATTTTTCAGATGTCTTGACACCCTTTTACTCTCAGTTTCAATTGCAGTTTTTTAAATTTTGCATTCGATAGTAAATTTTTAATTTCCCCAAAATTCGAATGATTTTGTCGAAAACTGAAATGCATAAGGAGGGGGGAGCGAGGCTTTTGAATGTTAGGAGGTTTGCCATGAGGGGCCAGTTTTAAACGGCTTGGCGGGGGATTTCTTGCTTAGGGCCACACCACCCTGAACGCCGTCTGTTAAATCGGAAGCTAAGCAGGGTGGGCCTGGTTAGTACTTGGGGGGGAAAGACCGCCGGGAAATACCGGTGCAGTAGTTTTTAAATTAGGCCTTAATTTTAAAAATCTATAAAATTTTTTTTTTTGCGTTGTCACATGGGGGCGACCCACCATTTAACTGGATACCGGAAATGTGCAAAATAAATAAAAAATAACTGTCTAGAAACTAGTCACGTCAAGTGTTGGCGTCGCCCCGCTTCGGGTTCTGTCAAAAGGTTTTTGTTTTTTGTTTTAAATGAGAGAGAAGGGGGGTATTTAAGGGGAAAAAAGGCTACCCAGTCGACTTTTGCTCTTAACTGCGCCGAGTCATCCAGGAGAACGATCCACTTCAGTCAATGTTCTGATTGCGAGGGCTGCGGGTTTTCCCGGTACATTAGCCGGCTAACCCTGGGCCTGATACGGGCCCAGGAGTTCGCTTAAATGTGCATTTTTTCGTTCCCCGGGGTTCATTTGCGAATCGTGTGTGCATACTCGATGGGAAAAAAAAGGAAGAACTAATTTATGGCCTTCACGGGAATGCCGCCGTAGGGGGAATCGTTTTCCACTCGCTCTGTCCTGTGTGGAGTTTGGAAGTGTAGGTACGCAGGCAAAAGGGAAATATATATATCCCTTTTGCCCGCAAGTAGCCTACAATTCTCGAAGCATCCCTAAACGAAAGAGCGTATACTTTACATAAAAATGCAAATTTAAAAAAAAAAAAAAAATTTTATATTTTATAATTTTATATAATATATATAATTTATATTATTATTTTTTTATTTTTTTTAAAGTGCATTTATTAAAAGTAAAAATTAAGGAGAGCCAGTTCTGTCAAGGTAGGGATCGGCAGTTCGTCGCCCTCTTGGCGCCTTGGAGGCTGCGCAGCTGGAAAAGGTGTGAACCAAAATGTGGAAAAATCCGGCGTGGCGCAGGGAAGATTCCGGAGGTGAAAATCATACTTACCTGGCGGGGAGATACAATGATCACAAGTGGTACCCAGGGCGAGGCTCGGCCATTGCACTTCGTCATTGTGACCCCTGCGAATTCCCCAATGTTTCGCGGAACTCGACCGCCTAAGTTCTGTTAGTGGGGACCTGCGTTCGCCCGCTCGCCCGGTGTTGCTGTGAAAAAGCAGAATGTACTCGATGGCGCCGTGGCGCCTATAGACCGTGAACGGGCGATAAATGTAAGAAAAGTGCGTAAATTCCACAAAAACAACTTTGCTGCAGGTCAGTCGCATTGCAACGGCATATGGCAAGACTTTTTAAAATGTTGGGTGCCCGACATTTTTAATTGCAGTGAGTGTAACTCATTGACCCAGGGGGGCGCGACTTCGTCAGGGTTTTCACTGCTGCGACGGTTGCGAGAGAAAAGAGATGTTGACCTTCCTGTCTAAACAAACACGGCGATGTTTGCCCCATCTATTCACTCGTAGCATTTTTCTTAATTTGTCAGGGGGGCGGCTACTGCCATTGTTAAAGCCATAAGTGATCGCAACACGGTTGCAAAAATTACATTTGGCATAATTTTCCCAATATTTTATCAGGAAGCCGTTCTTAGCACAAGCGGAGGCAATAAGTGATTGACGAAGGGCGTGTGTTCGAACTACAAGAACGTACGTCGACAAAAGTTCAATTCTCATAACAGAATACTACCCGAGCCATTAACATAGCAGTTCAATCCGTAAGCAGAAGCCAATGTACATTGCGAAGCTGGCCATCGCAAGTCACGTCAGGGCACAGCGGAATTTAACTAGAATAATTAATTCAGATATATGAAAATACATTTTACTATAGCAAACGGATTACCGGACGTCTAAATAGTGATCATTCGTGATGTGCGACGTTCGAATGGCCATATTGTGATGTCATATGGATATCTTTAAAGTATTGTGACAAGTGAAAGCATCTTTCAGATGTCGTGATTCGATCATTCTACTTACTCGTCAGTTTTCAAATTGCAGTTATCTTGAATGGTCATATGACTAGTACATTGTAATTCGCCCACATTCGAATGGTTTGTGATAACCTGAATGCAATTACGGATTGTGGCCAGCGAGGCTATTGAATGTAGAGCGGCTTGCCATGACGGACAGTATTTAAACGCTCTTTGGCTGCGACTTTCTTCGCTTACGGCAAACACCTGAAAACGCACGATCTGCTAGATCTCGGAATGCTAAGCAGGGTGGGCCTGGTTAGTCTGGATGGGAGACGCGGGAATACCAGGCTGCAGTAGGTTTTACTTAGGTGCCTTACATATACATATATATATATTTTTTTTTTTTTGCGTTGTCACAACTCAGGGGGCGATCTTCACACGAGTAAGCTGGAATTACAGGAACTGTGCAAAGATAAAATAAAAACATTCAACATGTCATAGAATCTAGTCACAGTTAAAAGCTATTGGCGTCAGCACGCTTTCGGTTGCTGTCAAAAGAGTTTTTTGTTGTTCTTGTTCAGAAGAGAGAGGAAGGGGGGTATTTCAGAAAACAGCGTACCGAGTCGACTCTGCCGTAACTGCGCCCGACGTCAATACCAGGAAGAACTGTATCCAATTCAGTCCATGTTCCTGATTCGCGAGGGGCTGGGGTTTTCTCGGTAGGTACACTTAGGCGGCTAACCCTGCGTCCTGAACGGGCCCAGGGTTCGCTTAACTGTGCATCTTTTGCGTCCCATGCGTTCATTTGCGATTGGTGGCATACTCGATGAAAAAGAAGGAAAACTAATGTAATGGCCTCTCACCAGGGAATGCTGCTGTAGGGGTATTCGTTACCAATCGCTCTGTCCTGTGTGGATGCTGTCGAGACTGTGTAGGCTACTGCGAGGCACAGAGGGAACTATATATATCCCTCTGTGCTCGCAGTAGCCTTACACATGTTCAGAAGCATCCATACACGACAGAAGCGTTATAATGTACATAAAAATGCAACTTAAAAAAAAAAAAAAAAAAAAAACATATATATATCAATATATATAAATATATTTACTATATATCTTTTTTTAATTTATTTTTTAAAGTTGCCATTTTATGTAAAAGTATAAATTTTAAGGAGAGCCAGCTTCTGTCACAAGGTAGTGAGATCGGACAGTTCGCTTCGCCGTCATTGTGCGCACCTTGGAAGCGTGCGCAGCGGAACGGTGTGCTTACCCACGTATGTGAAAGTCACGGCGTGGCGCAGAGACAGATTACGAGAGTGCACACTCATACTTACATTGGCGGGGGAAACATGATCAAGAAGGCTGGTTCACCAGGGCGAGGCTCGGCCCATCATTGCACTTCGGTCATGTGACCCTGCAATTCCCCAAATGTGGGAATCTTCGACCGCATACCTAATTCATGTTAGGGGGGGATCTGCGTTCCGCTCCCACTGATTTCTTGTGAAAACGCAGAATGTACTCGATAGGCGCCGTGGACCTATAGCCGTGACAGGCGGGACGTACGCGTAAAGTAGAAAAGTGCGTAAAACCAAGAAACCACTTTGCTGCCAGGTCTTAGTCGCATTGCAAACGGATATGGCAAGGCCTTTTAAAATGTAATGGGTGGCCCGCATTTTTTAAATTGCAAGTGAGCTGTAACTCATTTAACCAGGGTGGACGCGACTTCGCAGGGCGTTTCAATGCTGCGGCCGGTGCGAGGAAACGAGCTGTTGACTCCTGTCTAAAACAACACGCGATGTTTCGCCATATCTTTCCACTCCGTAGCAGTTTCTTACTTTTTTCGAGGGGGCGGCTACTGCCAATTTGTAAACGCCAGAAGGACGCACAAGTTGCAAAACAACATTTGCATACATTTTTCCCAAATGTTATCAGGCAAGCCGTTTTACCCAAAGAGACGTGCAAAGTGATTTTTTTTTTTCTTCGCGAAGGTCGTTGCAAAACTACAGAAGTACGTCCGACAAAGTTCATTCTCATAAAGATCAGCTACCCCGAGCCATTAACATAGCCAGTTCAATCAGTAACACAAGAAGCCACAGGACATTGCGAAGCCCTGGCATCGCAGTCAGGTCAGGCACAGGGATTAACTAGGAATAATTCTAAAGATTATTGGAAAATACCATTTTCACTAGCCAAAACGGAAATTCCGACGTAATAAGATAGTGATATTCGGTAGTGCGACGATTCGAATGGCAATACTTGGATGTATTATGGCTATCTTTAAAGTTTGTGACAAGTGAAAGGCATGTTTTCAGAGGGTCTTGATTCATCCTTCTTATGTCAGTTTCAAATTGCGTTATCTGGAATTGTCATTGACTGAAACATTGAATTTGCCCAATTCGAATGAGTTTGTCGATAAGGGAAATGAAAATTTAAGGATTGTGGAGCGGGGCATAATGTTTAGGAGGGTTTGCCATGAGGGCCCAGATTTAACGCGCTTGGCTGCGACTTTCTTCGCTTACGGCCCCCCCTGAAACGCCCGATCTCGATCTCGGAAGCATAAGAGCGGGCGGGCCTGGTTTTTTCTTGGAGGGGAGCCGCCTGGGAATACAGGTTGCAGTAAGTTTAACTTAGGTGCTTCATTATATATATATTTTTTTTTTTTGCGTTGTCACCCTGGGGCGGCGATCTCTCACACGATTTAAGGGAATCCCGGGAAACTTGCAAAGTAAAATAAAACATCACATGTTTAGTATTAGCCATAGTTCAAGCTTTTGGGCAGCACGCTTGGTTGCTGTCAAAAAGC
>NW_026985787.1:0-10486 GCF_018555375.3 Anguilla rostrata | reverse complement strand
ATTACCCGGAATTTTTAGTCCCAGGAATTTTTTTTTCCAGGGAACTAAAAGGTTCCTTTTCCACCCAAATGGTTGTCTGCTTTTCCCCAACCCGGGTTTTCAAAAGCCCCCCAAAGTTAGGAAAAAATTGCCCACTAACCGAAAATGAAAAAGCGACGTTGTTGTGGGTTCCAAAACTGCCCCTAAAAATTTCTTCTGTCCCCCCTACTACCCCCGAAGTGGCCTACATTTTTTTTTCTAAAACCCCGGACAGCCCGGAGGGGTTTATTCCACTTTATAAACGGTTACCAACAATGACTATATTTTGGTTAAACTTTTGTTTTTTTTATTGATTTTTTATGATTTAATCCCCGGGAAATAAAATATTTTTGCACCCGTTTGGGCATTTTTCCCAAAAATTGCTTTTGGTAGTGAACTTGGCCCTTTTAATGCAACAAATGGGTTAAAACAGCCAATAGTCAGAAAAACTTTTTTATATACCCTTTCCATTTTTGTGTTTTATGCGAACTTTTGTTTCATGTTTGACATCCAAAGCGACAGAATCCCTTCACATTTCCAATAAAAACTGGCAACAAAAAGAAAAAAACATGAAAAAGTTGAAAAAATTTGTGTTTGATTACTTTTTCATCGTCAATTTTTATAGGCTAATCGCAAAGACAAAAAATAGAACAAAAAATTTGGACTTGCGTGAAAATTTAAATTAGTAGTGGTGCAGCCCCCGTTTGTTTTCCCCTTTAAAATTCCGTAGCCCCCCCCAGCAGCGAAGTGTGCCCCCAAAAATGCGAACCAGCACCTTAAAATTTGGGCCCCTAGTCTTCCGGGGCTTTTTTTTGGGAAATTTAAGAATGGCCCGAAAAAATAAAATTACGGCAGTCTGAAAAAGCTAAAAGGGGGGATTACCCGAATTAACCTGTTATTTCCCCCCACAAAAAGTGGGGAAAGGGATTTCCGTTTGCTTTTACTGTATCACCAATGTGAAAATTCGCAGAACTAAGAAAACCTCAAAATAACTGTTCAAAAGGGTTTTTTGGGCAATTACCCAAAAAGGGTAACAAAAAAAATCCGGAAAAAAAATATTCAGCAACCGAATTAAAACCCTTTTAATGTTTTAGAAGTAATATGCTGTCCCGGGAGAATGCTTAGCCTTTTAAAAACGAATACTAAAGCAAGAAAAGAAAAAGAAGAGCACCCCGTTATTTAAATTTCCCGGGGTTTGGGAGGGTATAACCAAAAAAAAAAGGGTTTCTGCCCCCGATAAAAACAAGTTTTTATTTGAAATTATTTTGAAAAAAAAATTGGTTTGGCCCGCATATTTTTAAACATGGCGGTTTAAAAAAAAACACAAAAATTCCCAAGTAATCGGGCCCCAAACAGAAATGTTCACCCCTGCAAGTCCCCCCAAAAGGTTCCTGTAATTTCGGAAAATACTACCCCCCGGCCCGGAACCTTTTTTTGGGGGGGAAAAAAAAAGCCCCCGGGAAAAAAAAATTTTGACCCCAGTTCCCGCGGGGGAAACGCATGAGTTCCTCCCAAAAAGGGTTCCCAGTTCCGGGGTAAAATTCCCGCGGTGGGGAAAATGTCACTAATGAGCACCACTCCGACAGCCAGAGATTTAGCGAAGATAGCCTACTGTAGACCTCATCGCTCCTACGAGCTGGAAGCGGGCCAGAGCAAATTACTTCCGACACATCTTTTTGCCACTGCACACACCGATATAAAATTATTTTTGGTTACCTCCGATTGCCTCAATCGGATGTCGTTTGTGCCGACGTGGATAACAATCCTAGAGTATTTACGTTACTTTTAGCCAGCACTTATAAATTTGCCTCAATGTCGGTGGCTCTGGCCCCAGGAATACACTGTACTATGGTCCCTGTGTCTCTAATCTCACGTTTTCTCAAAATACTATCCCTATGATCAGGGCTTTCTCAGTAGGTGTGTTACTGAGGGGGGGAATATCGGTTGGAAACGCGAGTTGGGTGGTGCTCGGCGGCCCTGGGCCGGTAACTATGTTTCTTTGGTACCGTGATAAATCGTCCTGCAGCGAGGACACTGGCGGCGGAAAACACTCGCATCTAAACTAGCATCCGGATGCGCGTCTCTAACTCAGCTATTTTCTGTGCCAATTCTAAATTAAGCAGACACTTAGAACAGGTACCATTACTAGTAAAATTGGCAGCAGAGCTAAGACTAACCATGCAGCAAACTATGCAGGGAATGGAAGCCATGATGCGCTCTTACCGTATTTTCTTCAGTTGTTCGCGTCGTTTGGTTTACAATTTACTTTGGCGAGTAATCCGAGAGAGTAGTAAGGTGCTTATGATGCTTACTTAGGTTTTGTTTAAACACAAAAGCCCAAGATAGTGTCGATACACACTTGAAAGCACGATATTAGCCTGTAACAAAGTTTTTCGAACTCCTCGCTCTTTCAAGCAGTTATTGCATGCAAAGGATATACAACAAAGTACTAAGCATGACAATTTTCATTTACCTAACATTAATAAGACCCAAACATGATGATGCTCTGGAATGAAGGGGCTATGTATAAAAAATGCTGTAATTTCCACATGGTGAAACCAAAGTGTACAAAATACAATATTAAAATAAAATCTGTGAATATGCACTTTAACCACATGTCAGTTGTTTTATTACAAATCTGAAACTGGGGAGTACAGCGCCAAAAATACATTGTTCCAAACATGGAGCATGCTATTTATACATATTATATATTTACTTGGCTCCTCCTTTCTGTCCTCCCTTCCTTATTTCTTGTCTCCATGTCTTTCAAGGTTTTTCTTTTTTGTACCAAGCCTGACTTACACTGTACTGTATATTCAAGTCAGTTGAGGAAGTCAATATTTAGATAAAGTAAAACATTTTATATGCTGTACACCCCCCCCCCCCCCCCCCCCATAAAACAAACAGTAGCTCACTATGATTTATCTTCTTTGATTCTTTTTCTCAGGGTCCACTGCCTTGCTGTAGCTGATGGTCCCCGTTTATCATTTATTTAAGTTCTGCTTTTCAACCCATTCACAAGACAGACTGACACCACATCCATCCCAGCTGACAGTTAGCAAATAGCTTGCCGCTGTCTGATTACTTCCAGGACTTTGATAAAAAAATAGCAACGAAGCTTGCTACAGCACCCGCCTCCACACACACCACACACACACACACAACATAAATTTCATCTTCTTTAACTTTAGAACACAGAAACACATTTCACTCACCCAACAATAGTCTTACATTCAAGTTTATTGTCATATTTAAAAAATAAAATATGAAACATGAATTTCATATGTACACACAACATATGCCTTACTTGACAGTTTCATGGTTTCACTTGGTACATCAGGTCATTTTAAAGCTCAGCTCATACTTAAAGTCATGATTTTCTGAATCTGTAATTCACATGCAAGATTGAAATACCTTCAGTTTTCAAAACCATCTGCAATTTTCTGTTGAAAAAAGTATGAAAAAAGATTTACATGGAAGTTGAAGAAAAAAGAGTTCAGACTTCTGCATGGTTAGCTGAAATTCCCCATACAACACTAATCATGATGAATAGCTTGATTTTCACTGCTAACTCTTATAACAGCAACCATAGTAACCTCTCCTCTTTATGTCCAAGAACAAGTGCGCAGTGGAATGGAACAGGTAGCGGAATGGGACAAAGCCCAAGAAAAATGGCAGATTGTTTTAGATAACACAAGTCTTTTACTTCTCAATGTTCTGCTTCCAATACCATGCAATAATAGAGCCAAATAGCCATCGTATTTATAAAAGGAGCAAATGGCTGTCATATTATTAAATGTACAGAACATACATAGTGAAATTACTACCATAGGCCAAAGTCATGGACTTTGAAAATCTTTTCAAAACAAACAAATTAAGGATTCTACTTCTTGGTTATGCCTCTAATGCGGACTCACATGTAAATTCAGGAGACTTATCAGCAGCATGGAGACCCATTTGGAGAAGGAGCAAGGTGAAATGCAGCAGAATGAAATCCCAAAATATACTTCGCCTCATTCATAAACCTTTCTTAAATTCTTCCTATTTTTATTCTTAATGAATGTTCCTATGAAAAACCAACGTGGGATTCATGAAACATGCGCAGATCAGATTTTGTGAATATCCCAAGTGTATCAGAGGATGAATTCCAATTTTACATAACTTCAATGTGTGTGTCTGTCAATGTTGATCTGAATAAGGAAACACCCTACCAATCCCATAAAAGTAATGCCACCTTCAGGGTTGTGTGCAAACATCAGCCATTCATTGCTCTCTGCAAACATACCTCATATGTGTGGTCCCTAAAAGTGCATTATTTCCCCGAGGTATGATTAGCTAAGTAATCCAATAGAAACCTCCTAGATTAGGGATACTAGCCTATGTGGTAGCCTTTCATAATGTTACTCCTATAGCTAGCAACCAGATGTATGATTTAAAATTTCCGATAAGTATTTCTCCAAAATAGTGCACAAAACAAGCCAAGGGATGTGACATTTCAACTGTGTTTGGTGATAATCCTTGTGATTTGAACAGTAAATTCAAGTGAAATAAAGAAATAAAGACTGTTTGTCCACCACACTGATCACAGACGTGGGCAGGGGGTTATTCCTTAATCACACGAGGTCCCAGATAATACTAGTCCAGTGCGAGTAGAGCATTTAAAGAAGAAATTCAGGCAGAGGAGCACGGATTATTCAAAAATGTGCACAAAGACAGACTGCCATTGCATCATAGATATGAATGAGCATGGTTATTTTATAATATTTTCATGGTAAAAATCCTGCATAGTATGCCTATGAAAAAGTTCACAGCCTGTCACAGCAGGAAAGTAAATAGTGCATGTAAAATGTTGCTTTCACAGCTGTATAATCTTTGTGGAAAACTAATTTATATTTCATTTAAATGCATTCTCTATCATTTCACATGCAACCCCCACATTATACCATTGCATGACTCAGACAGCTACGTGACTAGGTAGGTAGACCATAAAACCTTGGACAGAACTTGAAAAACCGTAACTTGTAAACTTGCTTCCCTTATGAAGTGACTTCACAATCAAAACACATGCCTTCTGATGAGGCCTGCATGCATTGTGTGATATTAGCTAATTATACAACTTACAGACCTAGTATCAGCTTTAGTCAAAGTTCCTCGGGAGAGGCCTCTGAGTCACCTCAATCTCTGCATTCTCCCAGCAGCCAAAACGCATCACTTATTAAAGATCAAATCCACCCACCTTCACTCTGCTGTTGACACAGTTCTCAATTTTCCTGCCCTCTAAAGAGTGTGGTATCTCCATAAATAAGGTCCCTACCAGAATTTACTGCCAGTGCAATGCCATTACCTTACAATATTAATTCAGGTAGAAGGCTAATGTAAAATAAATAAAATAAAATAAAATACATAAAAAATCTATGCTCAGTAGTAATAGCAGACTAGTGGCCTTTTGGTCACATTGGCAGACTCAATTACACCAGGCAAGATCAATAGAGCACAGACAAGTATTTGAATCCAAAACAAATATGTATTTTACCCAGGTGTGATCCGTACACCTAGAAGCCAGCCTGTTTAGTAACAACCTACCCATTTTCAGCTTGCTATCTACTAAATATGGAGGACTAAACATGCCAAAATGAAATAAATAATTAAATAAAAAATATGGAAAGATATGAATAAATAAATAAATCAGTAAATAATTAAATAAATACTTAATTTTATTTTGAAATAATTCAAGTTATCATATTTTATTATTCATAAATGGTATTTGGAAATAAGTCATTCAGAAAAGTGCCATTATGAAATTAAAAAAGCCATTAGGAAATACAGTATGTAATTATGAAATAAAATATGATAACTTTATTTTGAAAAGAATGGTCATGAGGTTTGAATTATTTCATTATTTCAAAATACAATTAAGTATTTATTTTATTTATTTTTACCAATTTATTTATTTATTTTTTTATATAATTCTACATTTATTTATGTAATAATTTATTTCATTCTTCCATAACTAAATAGCAGCAATCTAAATGAAACAGTATCAATACAAAGTAAATACATTTGATATATAATACAATAAAATACAAATACATTAATCATATTTGAAACCTATAAGCCTGAACTATTGGCAATCATACAGTCAGCTAAGGAACAATGCCTACCAGGCCATCATAAAAATATGTAGGATGACGAAAGGAAAAAGTCTGCATTGATGCAAAACGAGCCCTTTAATGGTTCAAAATAAAACTGACGTATTTTGACGCCACTGCGTCTTCATCAGAGTCATATAAAAATATGCAGCCCAGAACCATCGCTCCATTCTGCAGGCATTGATCAGTCTTCATCAGCCATTCATAAATATTTATCTTCTGAGCCTATCAGAGAGGAGTACTGCACAGCTTTATATAGGCTGTACCGCAAAAGGTAGAGACAATGCTTTCAGGATCCATGTTGATAAAATTGAGGGGGGAAATGGACAAAAAAATGTAATATTCCTGATATTAGCATTGCACCTCTCATTTCCTGAGTGTGTAAAGAATGTACACATTTTGACATAAACATGTTCATTTATGGAGGATGAAGTATGTATAATTCGTCCAGGTGCGTAGAACTGCTGAAATCCGTCCTGCTAGAGTGGATAAGTATCTGCGTTCATTTACTAATTGCATACCGCGTTAGATTTTAAACTTTTCCCTGTGTGGAAACTGGTCTTTGGTTTTAGGTTGCGTTAGGTGTCTTTGTTTTTAGATTGTTTGATTCTTAGAATTGATAGATTGCGATTATTGCACTATCACAAACTGTTAACCTGTAATCAGTGCGTTATTCGACTCAGCTTTTCAGCTGCTAATTAGGTACATTCGGAGCGACGCTAGCGTCGCTCCCTCCTAGTTTATGAGCCAGTTCCCCATTCCAGTCTGTGCTCTCCCCCTCAGAAGGCGCTTCCAGCGACGTGGCCCCCCCGACAACGGAACCCCTCTAACCTCTGCTACCCCCCGCTGACCCCCTGTGAGAACTTCACGGTCACAGGGGACTATGGAACTGCCAGTCTGCTACGCGCAAGGCAGACTTCATTTCTGCCTATGCCTCCCTCCAATCCCTGCAGTTCCTTGCCCTCACAGAGACCTGGATCACACCAGACAACTCTGCCACTCCTGCTGCCCTCTCATCCTCCTACTCCTTCTCCCACACCCCCCGGCGATCTGGCCGTGGTGGTGGTACTGGTCTACTGATCTCCCCCACCTGGAAATTCTCTGTTCTCCCCCTCCCTGACCTGTCCATATCCACTTTTGAATTCCATCCTGTCTCTATCACCTACCCTGCTAACCTTTATATTATTGTTATTTATCGCCCCCCGGGGCCCCTGGGAAGCTTCCTGGATGAGCTAGACACCCTGCTCAGCTCCTTCCCTGAGGACGGCACCCCGCTGATCCTCCTCGGAGATTTTAACATCCACCTAGAAGCCTCCAGTCTGCTGCCTTCCTACCACTACTTCACTCCTTTGACCTCTCCCTACAACACTCTCCTCCAACCCACAAGGCAGGCAACCTCCTAGACCTGATCTTCCTGAGGACCTGCTCCAGCTCCAATCTTACGGTTACCCCCCTGCATACGTCTGACCATCATTTCATCTCCTTCTCCCTCCCCCTCCCCCTCCCATCCCCACTGTCACTGTCCGCCGTAACCTCCGCTCCCTATCACCCTCTTCTCTTGCTCACAGAGTGACTGCCTCCCTCCCCACTCTTCAATCATTTTCCAAGCTCCCCACTAACTCTGCATCCTCCACCCTGACGTCATCTCTCTCCTCAGCACTCGACTCCCTATGCCCCTTCGTCCCTAGGTCAGCACATTCATCCCCTCCCAGTCCATGGATGTCTGACATCCTGCGCACCTCCAGGGCCACCCTCCGCGCTGCTGAGAGGAAGTGGGCCAAATCCAGGGACCCATCTGACCTCTCAGCCTATCAGTCTCTCCTGAAAGAGTTCTCTTCTTCTGTCACTGCCGCTAAGGCAAAATTCTACCAAACCAAAATTCATAACTCCATTTCTAACCCTCGTCAACTTTTCTCTATTTTCTCTTCTCTCCTCAGTGTGCCACCTCCTCCACCCCAATCTTCCTTCACTGCAGATGACTTTGCAGCATTCTTTGACGAAAAGATTGCAGACATCCGCACCTCCTTTGCCCCCTCTGCGTCCTCCGCCCCTCTGCGTCCTCCCGCCCCTCTGCGTCCTCCGCCCCCTCTGCGTCCTCCGCCCCCTCTGCGTCCTTCGCCCCCTGTTTCTCCACATTTTCTCTCCTCTCAGACACTGAAGTCTCCCAGCTTCTGCTCACCCACCACCCTACCACCTGCACCCTCGACCCTATCCCCTCATCTCTCCTTCAAGCAATCACACCAGACATCCTCCCTTTTGTCGCCTCCCTCGTGAACTCATCCCTATCTTCTGGATGTTTCCCCTCATCCTTCAAGAAGGCCCACATCACCCCGCTGCTGAAGAAACCCACACTAGATCCTTCAGTCATTCAGAACTACCGCCCGGTATCTCTCCTCCCTTTCCTATCCAAAACACTCGAACGTGCTGCATCTAACCAGCTCTCTGCTTATTTCTCTGAGAACAACCTGCTTGATCCCCACCAGTCTGGCTTCAGGCCTGGCCACTCGACTGAGACTGCACTCCTCTCGGTCAGTGAGTCACTCCATGCCGCACGAGCAGCCTCCTCTCCTCTGTCCTGATTCTCCTAGACCTCTCCGCTGCATTTGACACTGTGGACCACTCTACCCTCCTGTCCTCCCTGGCAGCAACAGGGATCCGCGGCACAGTCCTTGACTGGATTGAGTCCTACCTCTCTGACCGCTCCTTCCAGGTTGCCTGGGCGGGTAAGGTATCACCACCCCGTCCCCTCACCACCGGAGTTCCCCAGGGCTCAGTCCTTGGTCCCCTTCTCTTCTCCATGTACACCAGATCCCTTGGCCCTGTAATATCTGCCCATGGCTTGTCCTATCATTCCTATGCCGACGACACGCAACTCTTTCTCTCCTTCTCCCCATCGGACACACAGGTCCCCGCCCGCATCTCCGCTTGCCTGAGGGACATACAGAGCTGGATGGACAATCACCACCTGAAGCTCAACCCGGGAAAGACGGAGCTAATCTTTATTCCTGCTCTATCCTCTCCCTCCTCGACTTTTCCATTTCCTTAGGGACACCGTAGTGACATCATCACCCTGCGCCAAGAATCTCGGAGTGATGATGGACAACAGGCTGTCCCTCTCCAACAACATTGCAGCAGTAACCCGGGCATGCAGATTTTTCCTAACAACATCCGCAGAATCCGCCCCTTTCTCACCACCTACTCAACCCAGCTCCTGGTCCAAGCAATGGTTCTATCCCGCCTGGACTACTGCAACTCTCTTCTGGCTGGACTACCGGCATCTGCCACCAGACCCCTGCAGCTCATTCAGAATGCTGCGGCTCGTCGGTCTTCAACCTACCCAGACACTCCCACGTAACTCCCCTGCTCACTACCCTCCACTGGCTGCCTGTTATAGCTCGCATCAAATTCAAAACATTGGTTCTAGCATACCAGGCAGTCAAGGGATCAGCCCCAGCATACCTTCAAAAGATATTCAAACCCTACATGCCAGCCAGATCCCTCCGTTCTGCTACCTCAGGACGCCTAGCACCTCCCCCTCTTCGCACCTGCACTTCCAGAACACGTCTCCTCTCTGTTCTGGCCCCACGATGGTGGAATGACCTCCCTGTGGAGGTCAGAACAGCTGAGACTGTGACCCATTTCAAACGACGACTGAAGACCCACCTCTTCAGGCTGCACCTCTCCCCATCCCTTCCCCCCTGTAAATGACTAAACTTAGGGTTGTAACTAGGCAGCTGTTTAATAGGTGACTTAGTTGATGCGCCAGTCTTAACGACTACTTGTATCTTTATTTATTTTTATTTTTCCATAGATTGCGTTGTTGCCGTTCTCGTTGTTAGTGTTAATCAGTTTAACCACCAGGGTCCAGGTTGAACTATGCGGTTGTTCCCTGTACTTGGACCGGTACTTCTCTCTAGGGGTTTCGTCATACTTGTTCCTGGTTATGGTTATACACTTGTTGTACGTCGCTCTGGATAAGAGCGTCTGCCAAATGCCTGTAATGTAATGTAATGTAATGTAATGGAGGTGAGGGCAAAAAGAGTGCTTATTCTTACCATGCAGATGCCACAGTTCTTGCATTTTGATGATGGTAATTAGCTCTGAGGAATTAACAGGCCTGAGTTGTTTAGGGCCATCCAGTTGTGTGTAGATGACTTATTTCTGATTTGGTATGTATATTTTATTATTTTTCTTCCTGCTTTTGTGGATGAAATGTATTTCTGTGGAGACCATGGGACAAGGCAAAAATGTGGGGTAAACTGTTCTAAATGAGGTAATAAAGTACAATTATATTATTGGTAACTCAATTCCAAGATGAC
>NW_026985786.1:0-11377 GCF_018555375.3 Anguilla rostrata | reverse complement strand
AAGTTCCGTGTGGGAGCGATTTAGTGAATGACGAGTCAAGTGCTGGGTATGTCATATGCAACAGCTGCGAAATAATGAGAAATAGCGGTAATGTGTGATCGGGTGCGGGTCTCTAAATCAGATAAAATAATTTGTTCGGGTGGGTGGCGGGTGGATGATTTATGCGTACATGTGGATTCGGATGACGTCAGAGCCGATCCGCGCATCACTAGTGTGTGTGTGTGAAACCGCGCCCTGTACTCCTCCGGGAGCAGCGCACACTTTTATTTGAGTTATTTGAGTTTGATTTATTTATTTCAGTTTGTCAAGCACTTTAAACATCAGCACTTTTTAAGTTTATTTTTTAAACAATTGAGGTTATTGCCATTTCTTGTTTGTGCTGTGATTTAAATAAAGAAAAAACATTTATCTGCACCTTTATTCCTGTTTACAATCATTTACATAATGTGTTAAGAAATTACCAATGTGTATGGGAACTGACAAAAAAGGTAACACTTAAAATGTATTATTACGGCGCCAAAAGGCGCGGTGAAAAATTTTGGGTCTAACTAAATTATGTGCTGCTGCACCTAAATGAAAAAGTTAGGCGCACCAGTGCATCCAATGTAAAAAGTTAGTCTGGAGCCCTGTAAATCCAAGGAAGTTATACTTATTTTATACAATACCTTTGTCAGACCACACTTAGTGAATTGTGTGCAGTTCTGGGGACTGTACTACAAGAAAGATATAGAGGATCTGGAAAAGGTTGAAAGAAGGGAAACCAAACTGGTTCCTGGTATGAAAGATAAAAGTTTTGAGGAAAGACTTCAGATGCTTAACTTCTTCAAGCTTAGTAAAAGTAGACTCAGGGTTATTTGATTGAGTCTTTTAAATTCATAAAGGGGATCAACAAAGTGAACTACAAGAGATTCTTCAGGTTCAGCTCTGTTAGTATGACGAGGGGGCATAAAAGGAAATTAGCAAAAGGTAAATTCCGCACCGACGTTAGGAAGTATTTTTTCACACAGAGAGTAGTCACTGTGTAGAATAGCTTGGCGCATGTCATGTAGTAGAGGCAGAAACTCTGGGGGTTGTCAAGACCGGGCTTGATACGATGCTGGATACTATCTAGTTTGTAGGTAAACCAAGCACTAGTGGTAGGCAGTAAAACGGTGAGCATGTCGGGCTGAATGACCTATTCTCGTCATTATGTTATGTTATGTTATTTTTGTTATGTTATGATAGACGTGAAACATATTACTGTACTGAAGTGGTCAATATTTTACAATGTCAATCATGCATTCAGCATTCAGTCATCACCTGTGACCTGATACTACAGACTCCACTGAAAACTTACATTCTGGTCAAGAACCACAAACCTGGCAACCCTAAGACTCATGAGGGTTTATCCTGCTTTTCTTTGTTGTGCTAGAGCAGTTAGAAGAGAGGGATGAGAACAATGTGGACAAAGAAAGAATGCTGGTGGACATAGGAGTAAACAGAGAGAAAGCACTTTATATATTTCACTGCACAGAGCCATAATCACTAATTCTATTTAGTTAAGGTCACACAGTACACAGCACTACTCACCCCAGTCTCTGTAGTTTACAGTTTGGACTCATCAGTGCAGCACAGAGCAGCTTCACTCCTGAATCTCCCAGGTTATTGTAGCTGAGGTCCAGTCTCTGTAGTTTACAGTTTGGACTCATCAGTCCAGCACAGAGCAGCTTCACTCCTGAATCTCCCAGGTTATTGTAGCTGAGGTCCAGTTCTCTCAGGGGTGAGTTTGATGACTGAAGAGCAGAGGCCACAATTTCACAAGACGTCATTGTGAGGTCACAGCTGTTCAGTCTGCAAAGAAGAGTTTATATATTATTGTATGATTAAATAGCGCAATATACTGTAAAATCTGATATGTGCAATGTAACAGTAATCACATTGAGTGATGAAGAGTGATATTGAGGATTTAAAGTTACTGATGCTCTGAGGAAAATGACTTTGCTACACTCTCCAACTGCAGCACTTTGGGCCTGAGAATTAGACGTCCTGTTGGACAGAACTCTGACAGTTCTACAGATGAAATTCTTACCCAAATGGCCCCCTTTCTTCTGACATTTGGCACAGATACAACCAAAAGTAAAGATGCAAGAAATAACACAAGTCTTTCAGTTTGGATAGTGAGTTAGGCTCTGCTTCTTTACTTTTGCTGGTAACTGTGAGAAACTTCCCACAGCATTGCAAGCCAATACACAGCAAAAGCCAGATTCACTTTAGAAACAAGAATGCAAAAAAGTGATCTGTTCACATATAACCAGGTACTGTAGTGCAGTCTGTCTGTTTTGCTGAGGTTATATATAACCATGTAGTGCAGTGCATCTGTTCTGCTGGTGTTACATATAACGCATGGATGCAGAATCTTCAGAAGAATCTTCAGAAAGACAGGCGGCCTATCTGAACTCTTGTGCTCCAATAGATCTCATTTAATGCCATAGTTAATTCCTCAAAATATTCTACTTGTCTTCTAGACCCTATCTCTATGAAGCTTTTCAAGGAGCTATTACCAGTGATTGGAACACCAATTTTACATATTGTCAATGTGTCTTTAGCATCTGGACACATACCACAGACTCTTAAACTTGCAGCCATCAAACCTATTCTTAAAAAGCCTAACTTGGATGTGAGTGACCTAACTACAGGCCTATCTCGAACCTCCCTTCCTTCCAAAATAATAGAAAAGGCCATTTCAAAACAACTTGGTTCATTTTTGCACTCCAATCATATATTGGAAGTTTTTCAATCTGGTTTTAGACCCTCTCACAGCACTGAAACAGCCCTGGTCAAAGTACTCAATGACCTACTCCTCGCTTCCGACCATGGCTGCATCTCTGTACCTGTGCTTTTAGACTTAAGTGCGGTATTTGACACAGTTGATCACCTCATCCTTCTGGATAGACTTGAAAATCTTGTAGGCCTCCTTGGACAGGCACTCTCTTAGTTCAGGGTTGCTTTTTATCACTTGAGAAACATCTCAAAAATTCGGAAAATACTGCCCTTACATGATGCAGAAAAGCTAGTTCATGCTCTTGTTGCTTCAAGATTAGATTACTGCAATGCTCTTTTGTCTGGATGTGCAAATTCCTCTCTGAAAGGGCTCCAGCTAATTCAAAATGCAGCAGCTCGTATTCTCACTAGAACAAGGAGATTCGAGCACATCAGCCCAGTGTTAGCATCGCTTCACTGGTTGCCAGTTAAATTCCGAATAGACTATAAGATACTACTTCTTACCTTTAAGGCCTTACATGGGCTTGCCCCTTTGTACTTAAATGATTTACTTCTTCCTTATATTCCCTCACGAACGCTCTGTTCGCAGGGTGCAGGCCTCCTTGTTATTCCTAGAATATCTAAAAGTACCATAGGTGGTAGAGCCTTCTCCTATCGTGCTCCCCTCCTGTGGAACAAGTTGCCTGCCCATGTTCGGGGCGCAGACACTATCACCTTATTTAAAGCTAGGCTCAAAACATATATTTTTAGTCTCTCTTATATTTGAGGGGCAGGATTGGGTGGTGGGCATAGCTATAGAGTCTCTGGCAGACTGAGCGGTTAGTGCTGTCACTGGATCATCATTGGTAGTGCTGTGTTAAGCTGAACTGGTCATGGTCTGGTGATGACTGTCTCAAGCCTGCCCTCATGGCTGCGTTGGCCCCTGCCTCTGTTTCCCTTAGCTATGCTGCCATAGCCTCATTCTGCCGGGGTTTTCCTTATCGCACGTGGGCACCTCTGTTTCTAATCTACCATTTGAACCCCCTAAGAATGTTTTTTTTTCTCGTCATCCTCGGCTCTGGGCACCTGCCCGGAGCTCTAGCCCAAGTTTGCTGAGCACCCCCCCTGGCCCGGAGCTCCAGCCCTAGACCAGCTAGACCAGCTGGGCACCCCCGCCTCCTGCCACTGTTGATTTTCCACAACAAACCAGTGCCTGCCCGCGGCAGATGGGTTCCCCCTCTGAGTCCGGTTCTGCTCAAGGTTTCTTTCTGTTATCAGTCAGGGAGTTTTTCCTTGCCACTGTTGGCCTAGGCTTACTCTTTAGGGGCCGGTTCTCTGTAAAGCTGCTTTGTGACAAAGCTCCTTTGTTAAAAGCGCTATACAAATAAAATAAAATTGAAATAAAGTGTTGGCCTGTAAAGCAAAAGTGAGCCTTTGATCTTGTGCCATTTGCCTTGCTTCTCAGCTCTGCCTTGCTCTTTTATGATCACAGTCTTGGATCTCTGGTCTTGATTCTTTAGCTGATGATAATATGTAAATTAAATCTAATAAAATACATTTTACATGTTGGATACATTTTTTACATTGATGGTACTTCTGTATTCATTAAATGACGGCACAATCTGTTAAAATAGCTTGACTCAAAAATCATAATTCTCACTTGCCTGACAATTTTATTGTATTCTATTTTCACTTTAACTATGAAGTGTTTATAAAAACATGCTGTTATTATCTACTTTAATAATTACATAATACTCACATGGCCTTCCTGCAGTTCCCGACTACTGTTAGCAGTCTCTGATAACCTGCTGCTGATGTGTTGTAGGTCTTCAAGTCAAACTCATCTAGGATCTCCTCTGACATCAGTAACATAAAGGCCAGAGCTGAACATTGGTGTGGTTCCAGCTTTTCATTAGAGAGTTTTCCTGATGTTTGGAGATTCTTGATTTCCTCCACTAGAGAGTTGTCATTCAGTTCATTGAGACAGTGGAACAGATTTATGGTCCTCTCTGCTGAAGAATCTTTTTTGATCCTCTCCTTTATGTACAATACTGTTCTCTCAATGCTCTCTGATCTGCTTCCTGTCTGTGTCTGTGGATCTAAATGGTAAGTGGTAAATGGACTGTAATTATATGGTGCTTCCATCCAATCTGGTACAGGTGATCTGCTTCCTGTCTGTGTCTGTGGATCTAAATGGTACAAGGTAAATGGACTGTAATTATATGGTGCTTCCATCCAATCTGGTACAGGTGATCTGCTTCCTGTCTGTGTCAGTATTCCTCCTAATAGAGTCTGAATGGAGTCCAGAGAGAGGCCTAGAAGGAATCTGAGGAAAAGGTCCAGGTGTCCATTCTTACTCTCTAAGGCCTGATCCACTGCAGTCGTGTGTAACTCAGACAGGTGCACTCTGTGTCTGCGAGGTCTTGATTCTTCTGCTCTGAGTACATTTCTGTTCTCATTCACACATGAATGAAACACAAACAAGGCAGCCAGATACTCCTGAATGCTCAGATGCACAAAGCAGTAGACCTTCTCCTCACCCAACCCACACTCCTCTTTAAAGATCTCTGTGCACACCCCAGAGTACACTGAAGCTTCACTGACATCAATGCCACTCTCTCTCAGGTCCTCTTCATAGAATATCAGATTGCCCTTTTCCAGCTGTAGAAAAGCCAGCTGCCCCAGTTTCAGGATGATTTCTGTATCTGACTCAGAGATTTTCGGGTTTGTCACACCATTGCCATGATACTTCTCATTCTTCACATTAGTCTGAATGAGCAGGAAGTGTGTGTACATTTCAGTCAGAGTTTTGGGTAGATCTCCACTCTCTTTACCCAACATTGTCTCCAGTACAGTGGCAGAAATACAGCAGAAGACCGGTATGTGACACATGATGTGCAGACTCCTGGATGACTTCACGTGTGAGATAATTCTCCTGGCCTTTGTCTCATCTCTGATTCTCTTCCTAAAGTATTCCTCCTTCTGTGGGTCATTGAACCCTCGTACCTCTGTCACCTGGTGGACGCACTGAGGAGGGATCTGATTGGCTGCTGCTGGTCGGGAGGTGATCCAGAGGAGAGCAGAGGGAAGCAGATTCCCCAGAATGAGGTTGGTCAGCAGCACATCCACTGATGATGACTCTGTTATATCACAGCAGATCTTATTGCTTTGGAAATCTAGAGGAAGTCGACACTCATCCAGACCATCAAAGATAAATACAATTTTCACTTTATCGCCTTCAATACTCTTGATCTCTTTCAGTTGTGGAAAGTAGTGCTGTAGAAGTTGCATCAGACTGAATTCTCTCTCCTTTTTCAGATTCAGATCTCGGAAAGGAAGAGTGAAAATGAAATCAATGTCCTGATTGGCTTTTCCTTCTGCCCAGTCCAGAATGAACTTCTGCACAGAGACGGTTTTCCCAATGCCAGCGATGCCCTTTGTAAGCACAGTTCTGATGGGTCTCTCTTGTCCAGGTGAAGGCTTAAAGATGTCATTGCAGAGGATTGCAGTCTCTTGTGTGGTGTGTCTCTTGGATGCTGTCTCAATGTGTCTGATCTCATGTTCATCATTGATCCCCCCACTTCCCCCCTCTGTGATGTAGAGCTCTGTATAGATCTCATTGAGGAGGGCTGGGTTGCCCTGCTTTGCTAAACCTTCAAATATGTGTTCAAACTTTTTCAGAGCAGTTTTCAGCAGCTTCTGTGCTCTTTCTATGGATGTATCTGAGGAGAGGAAACATGAGAAACAATGTTTAAAATAACAGAACAGATAATAAAAAATACATATGCAGTCCATTTTCACAATGGTTTACACACCTCTTAAGGTGTTACACACTTCTCACAGTGTGCTCTACACACAAAATGAAAACATATCAAACAATGAAAAAGGATTCAATTCCTTTATCACATTCAATTTCTTAATTTTTCATAGTATGATGTGGTAAATATGGTCTTCATGGGTCATGTAGTAATTTAATCATCTTATAATTTTTATGCTCAGTGCTCATTAATCCTGGATAAAAACTCAGACCAGATTTGAATCTCTTTCAGGGACATTTAATCTCATGTGCATTTGCTTGCCCCATAATCACTGCTGGATGCAATATTTTAATTTAAACACCTTTGTGTACATGTAGTGTGTGATGTTTTCCATATGCAAGACTGTTGATGTAAAACACTACTATGAAAGTTTAGATGCTATAAATCAACAAAACATTACAAAACATTGTACTCTGTTATATTCGATTGCTAAGCTCATTTCAGCATTCAAATGGACACACAGTAGCAATGAGTGAAAACTCTTACTGTGCTGCTCATCTCTCTCCAGTGAGTCAGTGAGATCCTTCTGCTTCACAGGGCTGCTGGTCAGCTGTATTAGTGTGAAATAAACACATGAAGAGGTGTGCTGTATCAGTGTGAAATAAACACATGAAGAGGTGTGCTGTATCAGTGTGTGAAATAAACACATGAAGAGGTGTGCTGTATCAGTGTGAAATAAACACATGAAGAGGTGTGCTGTATCAGTGTGAAATAAACACATGAAGAGGTGTGCTGTATCAGTGTGTGAAATAAACACATGAAGAGGTGTGCTGTATTAGTGTGTGAAATAAACACATGAAGAGGTGTGCTGTATCAGTGTGAAATAAACACATGAAGAGGTGTGCTGTATCACTGTGTGAAAAACACATGAAGCAGTGTACTGTATCAGTGTGTGAAATAAACACATGAAGTGGTGTGCTGTATCAGTGTGAAATAAACACATGAAGAGGTGTGCTGTATCAGTGTGTGAAATAAACACGTGAAGAGGTGTGCGGTCTCAGTGTGAAATAAACACATGGAGAGTTGTGCTGTATCAGTGTGAAATAAACACATGGACAGGTGTGCTGTCTCGGTGTGAAATAAACACATGAAGAGGTGTGCTGTATCAGAGTGAAATAAACACATGAAGAGGTGTGCTACAGCTGTGTGAAATAAACACATTAAGTGGTGTGCTGTATCAGAGCCATTGAAACAATCAGATTCTTGCAATATGTCTCATGTTTTCTCTTATAGGAAGGCCAGGACGGGAACAGATACTTTTAAACAGAACACATGCAGAAGGTCCAAAGCCTCAGGTTTGAAGTGCACCTTTTATCCCTGATTAATGCACAGTAAAATGTCCAGTTAATGTCCAGTGTCAATTCAACTCTTAACAGATAACATTTGGTCCCACATTGCAGAGTGGGATGAAACATTATCTGTTAAAAGAGTTGAATTAACACTGGACATTTTATTGTGTGGTTTTTATAGAGACACTACTTGTGATAAATCAAGAGTTCCCATAGAATAAATCAGTTTTTTCTCAGTGCAATACATTTGGAAAATTCTGACTACAAACTGCATGCTTAAAACACTCTGTTTGGAGTCTTACTCTGCCATTGTGTTTGGGTCCTAAAAAATAATTTGCGTCTTTCTGTGAGCCCATGAGGGCCAAGCAGCACTCTACAAAATTAAAAAACCTGATTACATATTCAATCTTATCAATTAAAGGCTACTAATTCATTTCTTGTCATGAAATGCAAAGGAAAGGAAATGGAAATGCAGTGTACAGTACAAGACAATCACACCAGCAAATATTAAAATAGAAAAAAATATAAATAGTACCTGTGTTGAGAACAGTTTCTCTGAACTCCTCTCTACAAGACGGTTGGATGCCTGTGAGCAGTGGATCCTGTGAACAAATCATGAGACAAAATTTACAGTTAAATTCATCAATTAAACTCATCCTCTTACTGCAGCTCTAACTCACGGCACATGGAGTCAGAGCTTCCAGTTAAACTCATCCTCTTACTGCAGCTCTAACTCACAGCACATGGAGACAGAGCTTCCAGTTAAACTCATCCTCTTACTGCAGCTCTAACAGTGCGTTCACACTAGTGAGTAACTTGGTTGATGAGTTGCTGGAAGTCCACTCATTCTCTATGTAGCTGAGCGAGGCCCAGCAACACGAGCAACTGGGCAACTGAGCAACCAAAGTTGCCCTAAAAATGTTGCTCACATTATCATTTTTTGCTGGCATCGCCCGTGAACAACCAATCAGAGTTTCAGACTTCCTATTTCTCCAACCGATATGATACCATTTTGCAAATTATTATTCCGCTTAGTGAGACAAAATTGACAAACAACTTATCATTATGGTACAATTACACCAGGTGTTATACAATGTTTAAAAAAAAAAAAAGAGTACAGGGATAAGCATCTGAAAATGGCACTTGGATGGCAGTTTCAGCTTGCATGCTAGCTAGCTAGTCTGTGAGATAGAGATCGCTAGCTAGGTAGCTAACTAGTGAGAGCGATATGGAGAGATCACTAGCCAGCTAGTGAGAGAGATACAGAGAGTGGCTAACGAGATGGCAATAACAAATATTTATCAGTGTCTGACATAACTATAGAAACAAAAGGAGATGATATGTGACTGTGTGGCAAATATGCGTCTTTTGTTACGCCGTTATTTCTCGTCAAAAATATGTAGTTGCACAAAACCTCTAAGAGGATACAACGGGAAGCTCCTGACCCTCCCTCAGTCTAGTAAACCTGAGCAACCCATCAACCCAGTTTCTCACTGTGTGAATGCAGGGTAACTCACAGCACATGGAGACAGAGCTTCCAGTCAAACTCATCCTTTTACTGCAGCTCTAACTCACAGCACAACGAGACAGAGCTTCCAATTAAACTCATCCTCTTACTGCAGCTCTAACTCACAGCACATGGAGACAGAGCTTCCAGTTAAACTCATCCTCTTACTGCAGTTCTAATTCACAGCACATGGAGACAG
This sequence comes from Anguilla rostrata, assembly GCF_018555375.3. Lineage (NCBI taxonomy): Eukaryota > Metazoa > Chordata > Actinopteri > Anguilliformes > Anguillidae > Anguilla > Anguilla rostrata. The sequence goes on along the minus strand of NW_026985786.1, from coordinate 1,825 downwards.
AGCTTCCAGTTAAACTCATCCTCTTACTGCAGCTCTAACTCACAGCACATGGAGACAGAGCTTCCAGTTAAACTCATCCACTTGCTGCAGGTCTAATGCAATATGAACGTGTTTTATTACCTTTGATCACCTGTGAACTGTCCTCTGAAGTCGATTGGACGATGCATTGAACAGTCACTCTTCATAGACAGACAGCTGGGTACAGGTGACCCAGCCCTATTCACCTGGACCCTGTGAACAAAACATGGAGACAGAGCTTCCAGTTAAACTCATCCTCTTATTGCAGCTCTAACTCACAGCACATGGAGACAGTGTCCAGTTAAACTCATCGTCTTACTGTAGCTCTAACTCACAGCACGTGGACACAGAGCTTCCAATTAAACTTATCCTCAAACTGCAGCTCTAAAAAACAGCACATGGAGACAGAGCTTCCAGTAAAATCCATCCTCTTACTGCAGCTCTAACTCACAGCACATGGAGACAGTGTCCAGTTAAACTCATCGTCTTACTGTAGCTCTAACTCACAGCACGTGGACACAGAGCTTCCAATTAAACTCATCTTCTTATTGCAGCTCTAACTCACAGCACATGGAGACAGAGCTTCCAGTTAAACTCATCCTTTTGCTGCAGGTCTAATGCAATATGAACGTGTTTCATTACCTTTGATCACCTGTGAACTCTCCACTGAGGTCGACTGGATGATCCATTGAACGGTCACTCTTCATAGACAGACAGCTGGGTACAGGTGATCCAGCCCTATCTACCTGGACCCTGTGAACAAAACATGGAGAGAGAGCTTCCAGTTAAACTCATCCACTTACTGCAGCTCTAACTCACAGCACAAGGAGACAGAGCTTCCAGTTAAACTCATCCTCTTACTGCAGCTCTAACTCACAGCACATTAACTCTCTGATTCATGCATTTTCACCTCTTTCTCGCAAGGCCGTGGGTTCCATTGTCAGTCTCGGTCTCCTCTGAGGAACTCATTTTAGAAACAGCGCCCCCTGTCTCAGGACACCTGAACACACCAGATCAGATTCATAAGTGGGTTCTGACCCAAATTGGCAGACCTGTAAATACACACAAGAAGAACATGATAACGACATAATAATACACACAGACACACACATACAACAGACAGGGACAAATCTGGAATTTAACTGAGCCATAAACTTGTACAGTAATACAATTCCCTCCAAAATATTCTGCACCAACGATAACAATTACTAAGACTGTTGAATATAAAGATTACCAGTGCTGAGGTATATTTTCATTGTCCAACATATGGAATATATTTAATGATATAATGGAAACTACCAAAACGACATTTCTCAGATGATACAACAATTTTACAAAAATTGTGTGTCACAATTATTGGCACCCCTGTATTTGGTACTGTGTGCACCCTCCCCTTGCAGGGATAATGGCACTGAGTCTTTTTACATAACGTGTTACAAGACCAGAGAACACTTTGGGAGGGATCTTAGACTCTTCCTCCACCCACAATCTTTACCAGATCCTGATGTCTTTGTTGATCCGTGCTTATGGGCTGTGCTGTTCAATTGAGTCACAGGTTTTCAGGGAGTTTCAGCAGTCTTTAGACTGTTGTAGCCATTACACAATGATGCTTCTGCATCATTAACCTTTTTATTTGTGGATTTTAATGTGAATTTGGGGTCATTGTCTTGCTGAAAGATCCACTAGTTTCAGTCTGCTGGCAGAGGTAGTCAGGTTTAGGGCTAAATTGTCCTGGTACTTGGGTAGAGTTCACGATGCTGCTTTCCTTAACAAGGGCCCCAGGACCAGTGTGAGCAAAGTAGCCCCA
>NW_026985785.1:0-16627 GCF_018555375.3 Anguilla rostrata | reverse complement strand
AAGGGTCAGTGACTATGGCAGGGAGACTGGTGGAGTGTTAAATTATTTATTTATTTAATTTGCTGTCTGTAGTAGGCCATTTGTCTTGAAATTCTTTGTTATAATCAAAAAGGCTTATTTGTGTATTCAGCCTACAGGTCACACCATTATATTGGAGAACGTTAAATTGCAACATTATAATTCACGAGTTGTTGATTAGGCCTGATATATGAAGGCTATGTGCTAAAATTTGGCAAAGATCCACATAGATGAAATATTTGTTTCTTCTGCATAACTTATTAAATACCGTGACTGCTTCAGCTAAGAAATAGTATAAATATATAAAACTCCGCCCATCGAACATTCGTTGAGCCAGTAAGTAAGGAAATGCGGTCCAAAGAGAACTGAAACTTAACGGCCATTTTAAAAACGGAGAGAAAGAATCCCCAGGAAAGAAGGAATTAAATTAAATATTAAAAACGGAGTAAACCGTCTGTTGTGGAGTGGAACTGAGGTAAAGAAGCTGAAGGTAAAGGGATGCGGGGAGGATGGGAATCTGCAAGTATAATCGCATTAACCATCGTAATTCAGAAAAACTGACAATCCAATAAAATGGTGTTTAATGCGTAGCCTGATAAGCTAAGAGCTCACACGGAGTCCGAACATACCATTTAGACCAGAAAGTAATATTGAAATAACCTTTCAGAAAGTTTACTTCTGTAGCCTCTTTGATATTCCTTGACCAATTCTACCTCGTGAGGAGGTAACCTAGCGAGTCGGAGGTCACAGGACTTGTCGCTTGTTGTTGACGCTGCAGTATAAACCCAGATTTTGTGTTTAAACAAGAGGTTGTTACTTATTCTTTTATGTTTCATAGGAAATAATTCCCATTACTAAATCACATTAATTGGTTTGCAATATTGAGGCAAAATATACAGTGGAGTGATTATATTAGGCAGAGATTACTCTATATTTAATTTCATTTCAACTTTATTCAAGACTCATCTTAAAAAGAGGTCCATAGCAGGTAAAATAGACAACACAGATAACGGTACATATGATCTCATAAAAAAACACGTTTTCAACGTACAAAAATGCCAAGTTACTCACACATACAAGACATACACCGTCTATAACTCATTCATTCAGACTGCCAAAATCCAGGCCTGCCATTAAAAGTATTGATATCCAAATGTCGCCAAGTTACGATACTACAAACATATAGGCTATCTTTCCTCACCGAAATGAAATGAGATGTATTCCAAAGCAATGCTACCCAATATTTCCTCAGTTCTTGCAAGTCACTAAAAATAACATCCCAATACATGTTATCATCTTACTCATTGGGATGGCAGGTATGCCATCCCGCCAAGTTACGCCTTGGCGGGGGCATGCCCCATACCTATACAGCACTGAGAGTTTGGCACTTTTCAGGGTTCCCCACAGAAATAACCACAACAGCCACAGACACTCAGCCCTTAAAAACATTAAATTCTGTACATTCTGACCCCATTTCAACAGACAGATTTCATAAACAACTTCACATGTCCACACAATAAAGCCCCAAACCAAGGGGATTTTGCGTTTTTTCCTTCTTCTCTTTCTTCTTCTTCTTTTTCTCATTCTTATTTTTGTCACGGCGCGGGTAGGGGAACCCAAACGCAGAGGGAAAAGAAAACACAAATCCAAAATGGGAGGGGAACAAAGACTTTACTAAAGACAGGCAAACAAGCAGGGAACAGACAAGGCCACAAAGGGAAAAACACGAACTCAAAAAAACTCTAAATAACAGAAAACAAGAGGAACTCAAACACGGGCAGGGTAGAACACGGTCAGGGCAGAACGCAGGTAGGCAGAACACAAGGGCAAATTAACAAGTCAGGAACAAAACAAGTCAGGAACAAAACAAGTCAGGAACAAAACAAGTCAGGAACAAAACAAGTCAGGAACAAAACAAGTCAGGAACAAAACAAGTCAGGAACAAAACAAGTCAGGAACAAAACAAGTCAGGAACAAAACAAGTCAGGAACAAAACTAGTCAGGAACAAAACTCAAGCAGGCAGGTACATGGAAGTCAGGGAACACACACAAGTAGGCAGGTACATGGAAGTCAGGGAACAAATACAAGCAGGCAGGTACATAGAAGTCAGGGAACAAACACAAGCAGGCAGGTACATCAAAGTCAGGGAACAAACACAACTCGGGAACAAACACAAACAGGTAAAAAAACGCAGGCAGGTATAAATGGTCTGAACATTAAAAGGCAACAAACACAAGGAAGAACAAACGCAAGGAACCAGCACCCGAGTCAAGGGAACAGAGAACTTAAATAGACAAGGGGTAACAAGACACAGGTGAACTCAAAAAACAATCAAACCAGAAGGAGGGGATAACAAGACACAGGTGGGAACAATGATGGGATAACGAGACAATGAAACAATCATACAATTAACAGGGAGGGAGCAGGACACAAAACAGAAGTGCCGCCATCTGGCGGCCCAACAGGGGAAACACAGACAGGAACACCGGAACATGACAGTACCCCCCCCCCAAGGGACGGCTCCTGACGTCCCAGGAGGCCGACCCGGGGAGGGAGTCAACAGAGGGTGGGGGCTGGAGACAGGACAAGACAAGAACAGGGACAGAACACGGGAACAGGACTCTGACAGGAACAGGGACTGGACACAGAGCAGGAACAGGACTGGGGCAGGAACAAGACTGGACAGGACAAGACTCAGGGCTGGGCTGGACAGGACAGGAACAAGACAAGAACAAGACTCGGGGCTGGAGGGGAACTCGGGGCTGGACGGGAACTCGGGGCAGAAACAGGACTGGACAGGAACAGGACGGGACTCGGGACTGGAACGGGACGCAGGACTCGGGACTGGACTCGGACGGGGGAATCTCAGGGCCCGCACCTCGGGCGACACGGGGGAGACTCAGGGCCCGCACATCGGGCGACACGGGGAAATTCAGGGCCCGCACTCCGGGCGACACGGGGAAATTCAGGGCCCGCACTCCGGGCGACACGGGGACTCAGGAAACCAGGGGGGACTCAGGAAACCAGGGGCAAGGCAGACATACAGGACAGGACTGAGACGGGGCACGACAACACTGGACTGGGTTGGACAAGACTGAGGGGGAAACAGACTGCCAGATACTGGCACAATCGGGAGACCTACAAGGACAGACACAGGGACAAGCAGGCGGGGAGGCACACGGCGACACCGACGGACACACAAAGGGACAGGCAGACAGGGAAGGCGAGGGGGGAGCCCAACAACTGACATAGGGACTGACACACAGGCAAACAAGACAAAACACACGCGGACTGGCACACTGACAGACAGGCAGACAGGCGGGCAAACACGTTGGCCGATGGGCTGACGGCTTGGGGGGCAGACAAACAGGCCAACAAACTGGCTGACACACATACGGGTAGACCAACAGACAAACAGGCGGGCAGACAATTAGACAGGGGGGCCGGGGAACACACGGACACACGGTTGGGAGGACGAACACCAAAGGGAGAATGGACACCAGGGGGAGCGACGAGACCGGGGGAGGGACGACCACTGGGGGGAGGACGGACTCCAGGGAAGAGACGATCACTGGGGGGAGGACAGACTCCGGGGAAGAGGCGACCACTGGGGGAAGCGACGACACCGGGGGAGAGACGATCACTGGGGGAAGGGCGAACACTAGGGGGAGCGAGAACACTAGGGGAAGCACGAACGCCAGGGGAAGCACGAACGCCAGGGGGCAAGGTGTGGACACTAGGGGAGCGAGAACACTAGGAAAAGAACGGACGCTGGGGGGCGTGAGAACACTAGGGGAAGCACAAACGCCAGGGGGAGCACGAACGCCAGGGGAAGCACGAACGCCAGGGGAAGCACGAACGCCAGGGGAAGCACGAACGCCAGGGGGCAAGGTGTGGACACTAGGGGGAGCGAGAACATTAGGGAAAGAACGGACACTGGGGGGCGCGAGAACACTAGGGGGAGCACGAACGCTAGGGGGAGAACGAACGCCAGGGGGAGCACGAACGCTAGGGGGCAAGGCAGGCGGCTTAGCCTGCGCGGCGGCCAGAGCAGTCTGCGGCGGCCCCTGCGGGACAACACATGGGACCGTTGTCCTCTCCGGGGCTCTGGACGGCTCTGGAGGCCTCTCCGGAGCTCTGGACGGCTCCGGAGGCCCCCCCGGGACTCGAGGCGGCTGCGGAGGCTCCCCTGGGGCTTGAGGCGGCTCCGGAGGCCCCCCCGGGGCTCGAGGCACAAGTACAGCCCGAAACTTGGGTGTAGCAGGCGGCCTCCGCGGAAGGGTCAGAGCAGGCAGGACCTCCGGGGCTGGAGGCGGCTCTGGGGGCCTCTCCGGGGCTCGAGGCGGCTCTGGGAGCCTCTCCGGGGCTCGAGGCGGCTCTGGGAGCCTCTCCGGGGCTCGAGGCGGATCTGGGAGCCTCTCCGGGGCTCGAGGCGGCTCTGGAGCCTCTCCGGGGCTCGAGGCGGATCTGGGAGCCTCTCCGGGGCTCGAGGCGGATCTGGGGGCCCCTCCGGGACATGAGGCAGAGCAGGCCGTGATGGCCGCTCCGGGACTTGGGGCAGAGCAGGCCGTGATGGCCGCTCCGGGACTTGAGGCAGAGCAGGCCGTGAAGGCCGCTCCGGGACTTGAGGCAGAGCAGGCCGTGAAGGCCGCTCCGGGACTTGAGGCAGAGCAAGCCGTGAAGGCCGCTCCGGGACTTGAGGCAGAGCAGGCCGTGAAGGCCACTCCGGCACTCGGGGCAGAGCAGGCCGTGAAGGTCCCTCCGGCACTCGGGGCAGAGCAGGCCGTGAAGGTCCCTCCGGCACTCGGGGCAGAGCAGGCCGTGAAGGCCCCTCCGGGACTTGGGGTGGAGCAGGCGACAGGAACACAGACCACAGCTGTAGGGAACCCGGCTGGGCAGCCGGACGGGACCGGCGGGACCCCGGAAAAATGGCAAGCCGAGACCCCTCAAAAGGGTCAGGATCCGCCTGCTGATCAGCTGGAGGTCCGGCCGACCGGGAGGCAGCCCGACCACGGCGCCTCCGCGACCGCCCGCCCCGGGCACTGGGAGGCTCAAGATCCCACCACCCCAATGGCATGTTAAACAATAAAAAAAAATAAATAAAAAAAAAACTCTGCTGTGTCCCACACTGGCTGGTTCCTTCTGTCACGGCGCGGGTAGGGGGAACCCAAACGCAGAGGGAAAAGAAAACACAAATCCAAAATGGGAGGGGAACAAAGACTTTACTAAAGACAGGCAAACAAGCAGGGAACAGACAAGGCCACAAAGGGAAAAAACACGAACTCAAAAAATCTCTAAATAACAGAAAACAAGAGGAACTCAAACACGGGCAGGGCAGAACACGGTCAGGGCAGAACGCAGGTAGGCAGAACACAAGGGCAAATTAACAAGTCAGGAACAAAACAAGTCAGGAACAAAACAAGTCAGGAACAAAACAAGTCAGGAACAAAACAAGTCAGGAACAAAACAAGTCAGGAACAAAACAAGTCAGGAACAAAACAAGTCAGGAACAAAACAAGTCAGGAACAAAACTAGTCAGGAACAAAACTCAAGCAGGCAGGTACATGGAAGTCAGGGAACACACACAAGTAGGCAGGTACATGGAAGTCAGGGAACAAATACAAGCAGGCAGGTACATAGAAGTCAGGGAACAAACACAAGCAGGCAGGTACATCAAAGTCAGGGAACAAACACAACTCGGGAACAAACACAAACAGGTAAAAAAAACGCAGGCAGGTATAAATGGTCTGAACATTAAAAGGCAACAAACACAAGGAAGAACAAACGCAAGGAACCAGCACCCGAGTCAAGGGAACAGAGAACTTAAATAGACAAGGGGTAACAAGACACAGGTGAACTCAAAAAACAATCAAACCAGAAGGAGGGGATAACAAGACACAGGTGGGAACAATGATGGGATAACGAGACAATGAAACAATCATACAATTAACAGGGAGGGAGCAGGACACAAAACAGAAGTGCCGCCATCTGGCGGCCCAACAGGGGAAACACAGACAGGAACACCGGAACATGACAATTTTTCCTGCCGCCTATCCCACTAACAACATGTCTCCCCATTGGACATTTTACCGACACCAGCCAAATCTTCACCTACACGACCCAATCAAAAACTCGCATACACACGCAAAATACCCATACCTTTTTATTCTGAAACATTTCCAGTTTAAACAGCTGGTCTGCCTGTGGCCTAGAGGGCAAGGTTACAGTCTTGGGAACGTGGGGTCCTTAGTTCAAGCCCTGCTCGGAACACGTTTCTTTAACCTGCTTTTACCCTCACTAATAATTGTCTACTACTTCTCAATTATTGCTTTTGCACCATATCTACCCGCCGTTCACCGAACGTGTACACTGCATTATGACGTACCGTCTGCACGTTCAGTTATTAACCGACTACAATATTGCAAAGCCATATGGATTCAACGGGAGCTCGGGATGGTTACTGGCCTGTGTTCTTCTTTAAAACCACGGACAGGTTTGCTAATGATATTTCACGCATTTCATAGCTATGTCATGGTGCTGTACTAACAAAGTCACAGACTGGTAAACCTCCGGGTGAAGGATTGAATCCCGCCTCGCCCTCAGGCAGATAATTTCCTCTTTTACACTCACGTTTTCTTACGCTTTATATTTGCTTTACCAAAACTCACTCACGGCCACCCATATGCATTTCATGACGGCAAATGTATTCCTTTTATTAAAAAGTTACACCAGTTCACCACTGTGCCATTTCTACTAACTATATTTCTTCACTTGGCTACTGTACAAAACCTTCTTATCAGCAAATGCCATGTTTCTACATTCATGTTACCTCGCCCTGTTCTCTATCTAGCCACATACACACAACTACTACGTATGTACGTCCTGCAACTCCCCATTAAAACATTACATTTAAAATCATGACTCACTCATAATTATAACTACTAGTACTGAACATGACAAAAGCATATCTGTGCAATAGATTTCACACGTTACACGTTACACGTTGATCTGACACAAAGTTTGCATGACATTGTAAAATGTTAAGATTACAAAACACAGGGCCAAGTGACTTGAAAGAATTGAGGAAATATTGGGTAGCATTGCTTTGGAATACATCGTATTTAATTTCGGTGAGGCAAGATAGCCTATATTGTTTGTAGTACCGTAACTTGGCGTCATTTTGATATCAATACTTTTAATGGCAGGCCTGGATTTTGGCAGTCTGAATGAATGAGTTATAGACGGTGTATGTCTTGTATGTGTGAGTAACTTGGCATTTTTGTATGTTGAAAATGTGTTTTTTTATGAGATAGTTGTATATCATCCCAAACCCGGACATATGCTCCCTTTTGCGGAGTTTGTCCCATCCTGTTCTTTGAGGGGGGGGAGTAGGTGTCTGGTATTTAGGATGATTAAACTACCTTTTTGCGAAATGTCATGTCCATCCAAACATATATGGACATATTAGGACGACTTTAATAAACATTACCCTGTTCGAGTGAATAAAATGGGGCAATTCGGCACTGGATGACGATATCGCGACAGTTTACTGCCTACTCTCGCAGGCTGACTGGGGATGTCTGTCTATACAGTCTCTGGTCTGTGGGCAGGCTAGCCGGAGAAGGTCTAGTTTTCCCACTAGGAAAAAAATAAGGTTAGCTGACCTTCCAATTCATATATGTATTTCTGACAAGTGGTGCTTTGTTTCAAACTGTTTGTTCATAGCGTAAACGGACATGGAACAATGCAGACACACATTATTATAAGAAAATAGTGAAAAAGCGTCCATCATTGGCAACCTGTCCAACTTCCTCCTAACACTGGGTACTGGCTTCTGATTGGTGCGCGAGAACCAGGGGTTCTAACCGTAGACATGAGCCGCGTTTCCACCAAAATTACCCTGAACTTTCAGTCCCAGGAACTACTTTACCAGGAACTAAAAGGTTCCTTCAGCCCATGGTTGTCTGTGTTTCCACCGCGGTCTAAAGTCCCGCGAAGATTAGGCAAATTAGTCCACTGACGTATGAAAAAGCGACGTTGTCGTCGGTCCATCTGTCCTATGATTTCTTCTGTAACCCCATACTACCACCGAAGTAGCCTACATTATTTTCTAATAACCGGGACAGCCCGGAGGGGTTTATTCCACTTATATACAACGGGCTACCAACAATGACTGTATATGGTTACTTTTGTATTTATTGATTTTTATATATTTAATCACCTGGAATTGAAATATTCTTCTGCAGCCGTTTGGGCATATTTTACCGTTGTCAAGCAAAAATGTCGTTGGTAGTTGAACTTGGACCGTTGTTATGCAACAAATAGTATATAACAGGCCAATAGTCAGATTGTAACTGTTTTATATATCCTCTCAAACACATTCATTATGTTTTTATGCGAACATTCGCTTTCATGTCTTGACATCCGAAGTGACAGAATGCATTCACATTTCCAATATAACTGGCAACAACAGCAGAAAACATGCACACGTTGTAAACAATTTGCTGTTTGATTACTTTCTCATCGTCAATTCCATATAGGCTAATCGCAAAATGACAAGAATAGAACGAAAACTCGGACTTGCGTGAAAATTTAAATTAGTAGTGGTACAGCCACCGTTTGCTTTTCTTCAAAGTTACTGCTAGCCGAGCAGCGAAGTGTGCCCTCCAGATGCGAACCATGCACCATAAATTAGTCCATAGTCTTCCTGGTCTTTTCGTGGAATTGAAGAATGGCAGTAAAATGGAGTAACATTACGGCAGTCTGAAAAAGCTAAAGGGACGATTACTAGAATTAACCTGTTATTTTACCCTGACAAAAAGTGCGGAAGGTGATTTCCAGTTTGCTTTTACTGTATCACCAATGTTAATTACGCAGAACTACCGTATACCTCACATAACTGTATCAAACGTTTTGAGTCAATTACAACGGGCTAACAAAGAAAATCCGGAAAATATTCAGCAACCGAATAAATCTGTTTGAATGTTTTGGTAGCCTACGTAATATGCTGTCCCAGCACAAATGCTTAGCATTTTATAAAACGAATACTAAATCAAGAAAAGAACAGAAGAGCACACTTTATAAATCCAAGACGTTGGCAGGCTATAACCAAAACTAGGCTACTGCGCCGCATAACATACAAGTTTGATTTGAAGTTATTATGAAGATAAATTGATTTGCGGCTGCATATTTTCAAACATGGCGGTTGAAAATAGATACAAAAAAATGCTGCGAGTACTCGACCAATCAGAAATGTTCAGCGCTGCAAGCTCCACCCAAAAGGTTCCTGTACTTTCGGAAAGTACTACCCCCCGAGCAGGTACTTTTTGGGGGGTAAAATAAACGAAATTTAGACCCTAGTTCCTGCGGTGGAAACGCACTGAGTTCCTCAAAAGGTTCCTAGTTCCGGGGTAAAGTTCCTGCGATGGAAACGCGGCTATGCATAAACTAGTCTTGACGGCACAGGTTTCGCTCGGTGTCCGACTATGGGTAATGGCTGCTTCATACTTGCTAAGAGTCATAATTTAAGTGGTGATATCTGGAATTCACGTTTTAGATAGTCAAAACTGAATTGTAGATATCTTTAATTGGAGTTACATAGAACTTAGTGGCGAAACTAGTCAAAATCTAATTAGAGATGTTTAATGAGCGTTTTGACTTGTCAAAATACAATTAGAGATATCTTAAATTAGCGTTTTGACTAGTCATAAATTAATGACAAATATCTGTAATGTGAAACCGCACAAGTTAAAATGGTTGCCATATTTTGGCTAGTAATATCTTAGATTCAGGTATCAAAAAAGATCATTTAGATATTGTCAGGATTCTGCCTTTTTCTGTTTCTGTTTTTTCCTTTTCTGGGCCGCCAGATGGCGGTACATCAGTTTGTATTTTAGTTTGCTCCCTCTTTAGTTACCGCTGTGTTAATTGTATTATTGTTTTCAATTATTCTGTCATTGTTTTTCTTTGTGTCTCGTTATCCCTCCTTGCTCTGGTTTGATTGTGCTTTGAGTTCACCTGTGTCTTGTTATCTTTGTGGCTATTTAAGTTCTCTGTTACCCTGACTTGGGTGCTGGTTCCTTGTGTTTCTGCCTGAGAGTATCTGCACGTCTGTTTCTGTCCGCGGTTCTGCCTTGCCCGTGTTCTGTTTCCTTGTGTGTTTTGTGTTTTTTTTTTTTTTTTGTGAAAATTCTGCTGTTTTTGTTTTTGAAATTGGCCTTGTTTTTGTTCCCTCTTTTCTGTTACCTGTATGAGAGTAAAGTCTTTGATTGGATTTGCCTTTTTGGAGTTGCTGGTGTTTTTCCCACTCTGCGTTTGGGTCCTGGTCCCCCGTTACCTGACCTCTTAAATCACGAGGAATGAAAGATCTTTAACTGAAATTATGACTAAGTCAGAACTAATGTGGAGATATCTCTAATTTGAGTTATAACTAGTCATAATTGAAATGGCGATACAGTATCTGGAATTCACGTTTTGGATAGTCAAAACTGAATTGTAGATATCTTAAGTGGAGGTCCCATACAACTGAATGGCGCAAGTGACTTCAATCTTACTAGCAAAATGTAGGCTAATTCGAGATTAAGTTTTTTGATGAGTGAAAATGCAGTTGGATCTTAAATTAGCTCTTTGACTAGTCATAAATCAGTTACAGGTACCTGTAATGTGAGTCTGGTCAGGCTATTAAATGTTTGCGACACAACACCTTAATTAGCATTAAACAGGCACAGAAAACAAACTAAGATTGGGGGAACTGGCGCCCTCTAGTGTGACGGTTGGATTCAGGTAGGGTTATTTCCCAAATATATATATATATATATATATAAAATAATTAGCACCCCTAAAAATTCTTAGAAATCAAAATAAATCTACACCAATATTAAGAGAAACTCTTGTGGCCTTCCATGGCTTCCTGTTTCACTAGAGGATTAAACTGAGAACAACCTCCTGAAACCCATTTTTCATCTTCGCCGCACAGAAAAACAAAGAACTGTCGGACGAAATTAAAATGGTTGCTGGCCTTTGAAAATCAGGCAATGGATCAAAAAATAAACTGAAGATGCTAGTTACTACTGTGAGGGCAATAATTAAGAAGTTTAAAACTGCTGGAGGGCAGCATGGTGGTGTGCATGGAGTTTGCATATTCTCATCCCATGTCTGCATGGGCTTCCTCCCACAGTCCAAAGACATGCAGGTTAAGCTAATTGGAGACACTAAATTGCTTGACTGTATGAGTGTATAAGTGCATGGTGTGTGTGCCCTGTGATGGACTGGTGAACTGTTCAGGGTTTTTTCCTGCCTCTTGCCCAATGCATGCTGGGACAGGCTCCAGCCCCCCTCACAACCATGTCCAGGAATATGATGTAGGATGGATTTAAGGATGCATATACTGAAAAGAAAAATACGGTGGTGGATCTTTAATGTTATGGGGCTACTTTGCTCACACTGGTCCTAGGGCCCTTGTTAAGGAAAGCAGCATCGTGAACTCTACCCAAGTACCAGGACAATTTAGCCCTAAACCTGACTACCTCTGCCAGAAGACTGAAACTAGTGGATCTTTCAGCAAGACAATGACCCCAAATTCACATTAAAATCCACAAATAAATAGGTTAATGATGCAGAAGCATCATTGTGCAATGGCTACAACAGTCTAAAGACTGCTGAAACTCCCTGAAAACCTGTGACTCAATTGAACAGCACAGCCCATGAGCACGGATCAACAAAGACATCAGGATCTGGAAAGATTGTGGGTGGAGGAAGAGTCTAAGATCCCTCCCAATGTGTTCTCTGGTCTTATGAGACGTTATGTAAAAAGACTCAGTGCCATTATCCCTGCAAGGGGAGGGTGCACACAGTACCAAATACAGGGGTGCCAATAATTGTGACGCACAATTTTTGTAAAGAAATGTGTCATTTTGGTAGTTTCCATTATATCATTTATATCATTAAATATATTCCATATGTTGGACAATGAAAATATACCTCAGCACTGGTACTGGTGTTCTTAGTAATTGTTATCATCTGTGCAGAATATTTTGGAAGGAATTGTATTACTGTACAAGTTTATGGCTCAGTTAAATTCCAGATTTGTCCCTGTCTGTTCTATGAGATTTGATGTATGTGTGTGTCTGTGTGTATTATTATGTCTGTGCGTTATCATGTTCTTCTTGTGTGTATTTACAGGTCTGCCAATTTGGGTCAGAACCCACTTGTGAATCTGATGTGGTGTGTTCAGGTGTCCTGAGAATGGGGGGCACTGTTTTTAAAATGAGTTCCTCAGAGGAGACCGAGACTAACGATGGAACCCATGGCCTTGCGAGAAAGAGGTAAAAATGCATGAATCAGAGAGTCAATGTGCTGAGTTAGAGCTGCAGTAAGAGGATGAGTTTAACTGGAAGCCCTGTCTCCATGTGCTGTGAGTTAGACCTGCAGCAAGAGGATGAGTTTAATTGGAAGCTCTGTCTCCATGTGCTGTGAGTTAGAGCTACAGTAAGAGGATGAATTTAACTGGAAGCTCTGTCTCCATGTTTTGTTCACAGGGTCCAGGTAGATAGGGCTGGGTCACCTGTACCCAGCTGTCTGTCTATGAAGAGTGACCTTTCAATGGATCGTCCAATCGGCTTCAGAGGAGAGTTCACAGGTGATCAAAGGTAATGAAACACGTTTGTATTGAATTAGACCTGCAGTATGAGGATGAGTTCAACTGGAAGCTCTGTCTCCATGTGCTGTGAGTTAGAGCTGCAGTAAGAGGATGAGTTTAACTGGAAGCTCTGTCTCCATGTGCTGTGAGTTAGAGCTGCAGTAAGAGGATGAGTTTAACTGGAAGCTCTGTCTCCATGTGCTGTGAGTTAGAGAGCTGCAGTAAGAAGATGAGTTTAACTGGAAGCTCTGTCTCCATGTGCTGTGAGTTAGAGCTGCAGTAAGAGCATGAGTTTAAATGGAAGCTCTGTCTCCATGTGTTGTGAGTTAGAGAGCTGCAGTAAGAAGATGAGTTTAACTGGAAGCTCTGTCTCCATGTGCTGTGAGTTAGAGCTGCAGTTAGAGTGTGAGTTTAAATGGAAGCTCTGTCTCCATGTGCTGTGAGTTAGAGCTGCAGTAAGAGGATGAGTTTAACTGGAAGCTCTGTCTCCATGTGCTGTGAGTTAGAGCTGCAGTAAGAGGATGAGTTTAACTGGATGCTCTGTCTCCATGTGCTGTGAGTTAGAGCTGCAGTAAGAGGATGAGTTTAACTGGTAGCTCTGTCTCCATGTGCTGTGAGTTAGAGCTGCAGTTAGAGGATGAGTTTAACTGGAAGCTCAATCTAAATTTGCAGTGAGTTCGAGCTGCAGTAAGAGGATGAGTTTAACTGGAAGCTCTGTCTCCATGTGCTGTGAGTTAGAGCTGCAGTAAGAGGATGAGTTTAACTGGAAGCTCTGTCTCCATGTGCTGTGAGTTAGAGCTGCAGTAAGAGGATGGGTTTCACTGGAAGCTCTGTCTCCATGTGCTGTGAGTTAGAGCTGCAGTAAGAGGATGAGTTTAACTGGAAGCTCTGTCTCCATGTGCTGTGAGTTTTAACTGCCATAACAGTATGAGTTTAACTGGATACTCTGTCTCCATGTTCCGTGAGTTAGAGCTGCAGTTAGAGGATGAGTTTAACTGGAAGCTCTGTTTCCATGTGCTGTGTTTTAGAGCTGTAGTAAGAGGATGAGTTTAACTGGAAGCTCTGTCTCCATGTTTTGTTCACAGGGTTCGGGTAGAGAGGGCAGGGTCACCTGTACCCAGCTGTCTGTCTATGAAGAGTGACCGTTCAATGCATCCTCCAGTCAACTTCAGTGGAGAGTTCACAGGTGATCAAAGGTAATGAAACAAGTTCATACTGACACTACGGTTGAATAAAACTTAAATCTCAGTGGCTACTTTTTGGTTTAGTGGGGTGTATGATAGCACATTCTCGTCAACATGTGTGTATTAACTCATTTTAAAGTGTCATGATGTGTTTTATATCACATTCGGATGTGCTGTGAGTTAGAGCTGCAGTAAGAGGATGAGTTTAACTGGAAGCTCTGCCTCCATGTGCTGTGAGTTAGAGCTGCAGTTAGAGGATGAGTTTAACTGGAAGCTCAATCTAAATTTGCAGTGAGTTTGAGCTGCAGTAAGAGGATGAGTTTAACTGGAAGCTCTGTCTCCATGTGCTGTGAGTTAGAGCTGCAGTAAGAGGATGAGTTTAACTGGAAGCTCTGTCTCCATGTGCTGTGAGTTAGAGCTGCAGTAAGAGGATGGGTTTCACTGGAAGCTCTGTCTCCATGTGCTGTGAGTTAGAGCTGCAGTAAGAGGATGAGTTTAACTGGAAGCTCTGTCTCCATGTGCTGTGAGTTTGAACTGCCATAACAGTATGAGTTTAACTGGATACTCTGTCTCCATGTTCCGTGAGTTAGAGCTGCAGTTAGAGGATGAGTTTAACTGGAAGCTCTGTCTCCATGTGCTGTGTTTTAGAGCTGTAGTAAGAGGATGAGTTTAACTGGAAGCTCTGTCTCCATGTTTGTTCACAGGGTCCGGGTAGAGAGGGCAGGGTCACCTGTACCCAGCTGTCTGTCTATGAAGAGTGATCATTCAATGCTTTTTCCAGTCAACTTCAGAGGAGAGTTCACAGGTGATCAAAGGTAATGAAACAAGTTCATACTGACACTATGGTTGAATAAAACGTAAATCTCAGTGGCTACTTTTTGGTTTAGTGGGGTGTATGATAGCACATTCTCGTCAACATGTGTGTATTAACTCATTTTAAAGTGTCATGATGTGTTTTATATCACATTCGGATGTGCTGTGAGTTAGAGCTGCAGTAAGAGGATGAGTTTAACTGGAAGCTCTGTCTCCATGTGCTGTGAGTTAGAGCTGCAGTAAGAGGATGAGTTTAACTGGAAGCTCTGTCTAAATTTGCAGTGAGTTAGAGCTGCAGTAAGAGGATGAGTTTAACTGGAAGCTCTGTCTCCATGTGCTGTGAGTTAGAGCTGCAGTAAGAGGATGAGTTTAACTGGAAGCTCTGTCTCCATGTGCTGTGAGTTAGAGCTGCAGTAAGAGGATGAGTTTAACTGGAAGCTCTGTCTCCATGTGCTGTGAGTTAGAGCTGCAGTAAGAGGATGAGTTTAACTGGAAGCTCTGTCTCCATGTTTGTTCACAGGGTCCGGGTAGAGAGGGCTGGGTCACCTGTACCCAGCTGTCTGTCTATGAAGAGTGATCATTCAATGCTTTTTCCAGTCAACTTCAGAGGAGAGTTCACAGGTGATCAAAGGTAATGAAACACGTTTGTATTGAATTAGACCTGCAGCAAGAGGATGAGTTTAACTGGAAGCTCTGTCTCCATGTGTTGTGAGTTAGAGCTGCAGTAAGAGGATGAGTTTAACTGGAAGCTCTGTCTCCATGTGCTGTGAGTTAGAGCTGCAATAAAATGAGTTTAAGGGGGCGACATAGCTCAGGAGGTAAGACCGATTGTCTGGCAGTCGGAGGGTTGCCGGTTCAAACCCCGCCCTGGGCATGTCGAAGTGTCCTTGAGCAAGACACCTAGCCCCTAACTGCTCTGGCGAATGAGAGGCATCAATTGTAAAGCGCTTTGGATAAAAGCGCTATATAAATGCAGTCCATTTACCAACTGGAAGCTCTGTCACCATGTGCTGTGAGTTAGAGCTGCAGTAAGAGTATGAGTTTAACTGGAAGCTCTGTCTCCATGTACTGTGAGTTAGAGCTGCAGTAAGGAGATGAGTTTACCTGGAAGCTCTTTCTCCTTATGCTGTGAGTTAGAGCTGCAGTAAGAGGATGAGTTTAACTGGAAGCTCTGTCTCCATGTGCTGTGAGTTAGAGCTACAGTAAGAGGATGAGTTTAACTGGAAGCTCTGTCTCCATGTGCTGTGAGTTAGAGCTGCAGTAAACGAGTTTAACTACGTTGTGTCTCATGATTTATTCACAGGATTCCCTGCTCACTGTATTTAAGTCGTTTAGATAAGAAGAGTTCAGAGAAACGTTCCCCCTTAAAACAGGTATGATATATACTTTTTCTATTTCAATATTTGAAGTTGATTTGACTTTCAGACGATCAGATTGAATATGTAATCTGGTTAATTAACATTTATAAAATGTGCTCTGACCCTCTTTGGCTCACAGAAAGACTGGATTCTTTTTTAGGATCCAAAAACGATGACAGTGGAAATCTCCAAACAGAATGTTTTAAAGTTCAAAGTTCAAAGGCTTTATTTGTCACATGCATATACATGTACATACAGTGATATGCTGGTGAGACAAACTATTTGTAGACTGCAACACAACGCTTCAATAATAAGAATATACAGAAAAATAAAATAAAAATAATAACATAATATAATATAACATATGAATACAAATTAAAAGAGAAGAACATAAAGAGCAGTTATTTTAAAAAAAGAGCAATACAAATAAGTTTAAAAAAAGTAAGTCCTAAAATAAGTCACAGCAAGCAGTGCAACCTATGATATATAATTAAATTAGTACAATAAAGAAAAAAGAACAATACAAAGTAAACCGTGGGACGGTAAGGTGCTGCAGTGTACATTGAGGTAAAGGTGCTATGTGCTTGAGGTGAAAATACTATTTCAGTTGTCCTGG
>NW_026985784.1:0-15224 GCF_018555375.3 Anguilla rostrata | reverse complement strand
GGTTGCTAGGTGGTGCTAGGGGGGTTGCATGGATTTTAGGGGTTTGCTAGGGTGTTGCTAGGTTTTTATGGGTTCCAATGGTTGCTGGGGTGTTGCAGGTGGTTCTATATTCTGGGGGTTGCTAGGTTTCAAAGGTGTTGCTATTTTTTTTCCCAGGGGTTGCTAGGGTGTGTGGGGGTTATGGATTCAAAATGTTGCTAGGTGTTCTGGGGGTTGCTAGGTGTTCCCGGGGGGTTGCTAGGGGTTCTAGGGGTTGGGGGTTTTTTGGGGTTGCTGGGTGTTCTAGGGGGTTCTTGGGGTTTTTAGGGGTTCCCGGGTTTGTAGGCAGTTGTTTGGGTTCCAATTTTGCTAGGGGTTCTAGTGGTTGCTAGGGGTTTTCCGGGTTTTGCTAGGGTTTTTTGCTAGGTGGTTGCTAGGGTGTTCTAGTTTTTCAAAGGGTGTTGCTAGGTGGTTGCTATGGGGGTATAGCCGGTTGTTTGGGGTGTTCCCCGGCTTTCGATGGTGCCCAAAGTGTTGCTTTTGTGTTGTTAGGTGTTGCTGGGGGTTCTAGGGCCTTGGCTAGGTTTCAGGTGGTTTCTAGGGGTGTCGGGGGTTTGTGCAATTGATTCAAACGTTTGCTAGGCCCTTTACTGAGTCCATGAAGCTCCATATTCTCTAATGACAAACTTTCAAAAGTTAACATATCAAACATGGCCAATCAGGAAAAGGGGACAGGCTGATCTACACCAGGACAGGACTCTCCGCCCTTTTCCATGAGTTGACAATTTGTGGGGAATTTTTCCCCTAAGTATGGCAATGTTCAATCTTTGAAAACCAATACTGCTGCAAAAAGACAGACCCTTGTACATACAAGGGTGGAAAACAAGCATTGTGACACCCAAGGTGAAAAATTCGCCTTCATTCCTATGGGAAAAATTTCCCCCCAAAAATTCAAATATTTTAAAAAACCCTTTTTCCAAACCCAAAAATTTCCACAAATAACACCCCTTCCCCTCAGGGGGCCCCTCGATTGACATATCACTGTATGTGGTGCAAAACTCTGGGAGGAGTCGGTCCAAAAGGGGGAAAAAATAATAATTACCAACCCAAATTTCTGCAGAATTGTGAAGTGTGTTGCCGCCAACGCCAATCCCACTTTTTGCTAAAAGGGGTGAACCTTTGGGAGGTAGTTCTATGTGTTGGGCAGTTGCTAGGGTGTTTTCTAGTGGTTCTATGAGTTCTAAATGGGTTTTTGATTCAAAGGCGGTGCTAGGGTGGTGCAGGTTGTTGCTTGGAGTTTCAGGTGTTGCTGGTTGTTTGCTAGCTAGGGTATGCTAAGTGTTGGTGGTGGTTGCTTGGATTTCCAGGCGTTTGCGGGGGTGTTGCTAGGCAGTTGTTATGGGTTCCGGGTGGTGCTAGGTGTTTGCTAGGGGGGTTGCTATGGTTATGCCTTTTTCTATTTTTGTTTCTAGGCTTGGCTATGGAGTTAAAGGCATTTGGCTACGGTGTTGCTAGGGTATTCTAGGTGCTGCTAAAAATGTTCTAGGGTTTTTGCTATGAGTTATAGGCGGTTCCCAGGGTTGTTTTAGGGTTTTGTAGGGGGTTTGTTCTAGCATGTTGCTGGGTTTTGTTTCTATAGGTTGCTAGGCTGTTTTTATGGTGTTACAGGTTGTTTCTAGGGTGTTGGCTAGGTGTTTCCCAGGGTGTTCAGGTGGTTGCGGTGTTCCCCTATTGGTTGCTATGGGTCGGGGGGCCCGTCTAGGGTTTCTAGTGGTTGCTATGGGTTCAAAGGCGGTTGGCCGGGTTGCTAGTGGTTTTTAATGAGTTCTATGGGGTTCCCAGGGTTTTTCCCTGGGTGGTTGCTATGGGTTTCCAAGGGGTTTGCAGGGGTTGCAGGCATTAGGGGGGTTTCCAAGGGGTTTCTAGGTGTGCTAGGTGTTGCTATGGTGTTTCAGGTGGGTGCTAGGGTGTTTGCTAGGGGGGGTTGCTTGGATCTAGGTGGTTCTAGGGTGTTTGTTAGGTGGTTTCTAGGGTGTTGCTAGGTGGTTGCAAATGGGTTCTAGGCCTTGCTTTTGTTTTCTAAGGGGTTTTTCCCTTGGAGTTCTAGGTGGTTGCATGGTTGTTGCTAGGTGGTTTGCTATGGAGTTCTAGGTGGTCGCTAGTTGTTGCAGGTTGGTGCTTATGGATTTTCTAGGCATTTTGCTTGGTGTTTGCTAGGTGGTTGCTATGGATTTCCCTAGGCCTTTGCTAGGGTTTTTGCTAGTGGTTGCTATGGAGTTCTAGGGTGTTTGCTAGGGTGTTTGCTGGGTGGTTGCTATGGAGTTTCTAGGCGGTTGCTATCGTGTTGCCAGGTGGTTGCTATGGAGTTTCCCTTTGGGGGTTTTGGCTAGGGTTTGCTAGGTGGATTGCATGGGAGTTCAGGTGGTTGCTAGGGTTTTGCTAAGGTCGTTGCTATGGTGTTCCATGGGGTTCTAGGGTGTTGCTAGGATTTGTTATGTGTTCCAATTGTTGCTAGGGGTTCCTAGGGGGTTGCTATGGTGTTCCAAGGTGGTTGCTAGGTGTTGCTAGGGGGGGTTTGCTAGGGGTTTCTAATGGTTCTAGGTTGTTTCTAGGGGGTTGCTAGGGTATTCTAATGGTTTCTAGGATGTTGTCTAGGTGGTTGCTATGGTTTAGTAGGCTTTTTGCTAGGTTTTGCTGGGCCCATTCCCTAGGTTTTTCCAGGTGGTTATGCTATGGAATTCCTAGTGGTTGCTAGGCTTTTCTAGCGGGTTTTCTTGGTGTTGTAGGTTGGTTCTAGGGTGTTGCGAGGGGTTGCTATGAGTTCGGGGGCCGGGCTATGGTTTGCTGGGTGTTTGCTTTTGGAGTTCTAGGGGGTTTCTAGGGGTGTTGGCTAGTGGGGGTTGCGGTGGAGTTCTAGGGGTTTGCTTGGTGTTGCTAGGGTTTGCGATGGGGGTTTTTTATGGTTGCTAGGAGTCCCTAGGCAGTTGCTATGGTGTTTGCTAGGTGGTTGCTTGGAGTTCTAGGCCGTTCTGGGGGTGTTTGCCAGGGGGTTTGCGATGGAGTCTAGGTTTGTGCTATGGATTCTAGGCCTGTTTCTTGGTGTTGCTAGTGGTACCCCTGGGTTCTAGGCCTTGCAGGGTTTCTGGGTTTTTTCTATGGAGTTCTGGGCCCTTGCTATGGTTTTTGCTAGGGGGTTGCTTTGGGTTCTAGGTGGTTGCTAGGGTTTCGGGGGTTTTTCTCTTGGGTTCCTAGGTTGTCATGGTGTGTTGTGCTAGGTGTTGCCATGGGTTCTATGTGTTGCGTTGGGATTTCTTTTGCAGTTGTTGCTTGGTGTTGCTAGGGTTTGGTTCTTTTGGAGTTCTACCTTGGTGGGGTGTTGCAGGTGGTTGCTTGGAGGTCTAGGTGGTTTCTAGTGTTGCTAGGTGGTTGCTATGATTTCTGGGGTTTTCCTAGGGGTTTTTTAAAAAGGTTTTTTTGCTATGGATTTCCTAGGCGTTTCTAGGGTTTGCAGGTGGTTTGCTATGATTTCTAGGGGGGTGCTAGGGTGTTTGCTAGGTCGTTGCTATGGTGTTCCCCTGGGGTTGCCTAGGGTTTGCGGGCGTTGTTAGGTGTTTCCCAATTGTTGCAAAGTGTTTGCTGGGTGGTTGCTAGGGTTTCCAGGGGGTTTGCTGGGGTGTTCTAGGTGGTTGCTAGGGTTTTTAAGTGGTTGCTAGTATGGGCTAGGGGTTGCTTGGAGTTAAGGCGGTTGAGGGTTTCCCTGGGCATTGCTATGGTGTTCCGGGGGGTTGCTATGGAATTCAGAGGGTTGCTAGGGTTTTTCTACCCTGGTTTTTGGGGTTTTCTAAAATCGTTGCTAGGAGTTAAGCCGTTTCCCTAGTTTTTTGCTGGGGCCCGTTGCCAGGAGTTTCTAGCGGTTTTGCTTAGGTCTTTTATTTGAGTCCATACCGCCCATATTCTCTATAAACAAACGGTTCAAAGTTTGAAATATCAAACATCGGCCAAAAGGAAGGGGGGGCGGCGGGATCTCCACCATTGACAAAGACTCTCTACCCAGCCCAAAATGGGGCCCTTGCACAATGTGGAAATTTTTTTCCCCAAGAGATAAGGGCCCCGATTGTTAAAATCTAGAGAGAGACAAGTTTGCTGCCAGAAGACAGGGCTTGACATCCCCAGGTGGAAAAAACAAAGCATTGTGAACATCCCAAAGGTGACCTTCCCCATTCATTCTCTATGGGAAAAATTGCACAAAATTAAAATTTTTTTAAAAAACCCGTGCCAACCCATCTTCCACAAAGAAAATAGCACCCTTTTCCCGATCAAGCCGCTCGTTTGCATTTGAGTGTAGGGGCGAAAATTTGGGGAGGAGTACGGCCCCAAAAAATGGTGAAAAATAAAATACTTTTAAAAAACCCTTAACAATTCCTGCAAATTGTAAAAGTGTGTTGCCGCCAACGAAAAGGGTCGACTTTTGCTGAACGAGTGACAGTGGTAGTAGTTGCTATGATTGGGTCTGGGGCATTGCTGGGTTGCAGGGGTTTCATGGGATTAAGTGGTTTCATGAATTCTAGGGGGTCGCTAGGGTGTCTAGGTGGTTTGCTATGGAGTTTTCAGGGGGTTGCTTTTTTGAGCTCCAGGGGGTTTTGCTAGGCATTGTTTAGGTGGTTGCTGGGGTAGAACCCCTTTTTTAACTTTTATGCAAAAATTGGGAATTTCTGGGGCGGTTGCAAGGGGTTTTTGCTGGGCATTTGTTATGGTTTTTCCGGTGTTGCTAGGGGTTGTTGCTAGGGGGTTTTCTAGGATTTATGCCTTGCTAGGGTGTTGCTAGGCATTTGCTTGGATTTTAAGGCATTTTTCTAGTTGTGTTCTAGGGATTCTAGGTGGCTGCAGTTTGTTTCAGGGGGGTTTGCTATGGATTATATGCGGTTGCTAGGGTGTTTGCTAGTGGTTGCTAGCATGTTTGCTGGGTTTTTGTTGCTATAGTGTTGCTAGGCAGTTTTAATGGTGTTACAGGGGGTTTGCTAGGGTGTTGCTAGGTGGTTTTGGGTGTTCGAGGTGGTTGCCTAGGTGTTGCCTAGGGGGGTTGTTAGGAGTTTCTAGGGTTGCTATGGTGTTTGCTAGGTTTTCCTTTGGATTTAAATAGCGGGTTGCTAGGGGGGTTGCTAGGCATTTGCTAGGGTTGTTCCAGGTGGTTTGCTATTGTGTTTTTGGGTGGTTGCCTATGGATTTCCATTTGGGTTTTGCTTGGGGGGTGCGCGGGTATTCTAGTTTTTTGCCTATAAGTTATAGGGGTTGCTAGGGTTTTGCTAGGCAGTTGTTTGGGGGTTTCCCAAAGTGGTTTGCCTAGGGGTGTTGCTAGGCAGTTTGTTATTGTTTTTCCAAGTGGTTGCTAGTGTTGCTAGGGTGTATTGCTAGGTTTCCAGGTGGTTTGCATGGTTGATTGCTAGGTGGTTTGCTATGGAGTGTCTAGCGTTAGTGCTATGGGTTGCTAGGTGGTTGCTATGGTGTTGCTAGGTGGTTTGCTATGGAGTTCTAGGCGGTTGCTATGGTGTTGCTGTGGTTGCTATGGAGTTCTAGGTGTTGCTAGGTGTTGCTAGGTGGTTGCTATTGTGTTCCAAGTGGTTTGCTAGGGTGTTGCTAGGCAGTTGTTATGGTGTTCCAAGTGGTTGCTAGGTGTTGCTAGTTGGTTGCTATCGGTGTTCCAGGTGGTTGCTAGGTTCTAGGCGGTTGCTATGGTGTTGCTAGGTGGTTCTAGGGTGTTGCTATGTGGTTGCTATGGAGTTCTAGGCCGGTTGCTATGGTTTGCTAGGGGGTTGCTAATGGAGTTCTAGGCCGTTGCTAGGTGTGTTGCTAGGTGGTTGCTATGAGTTCTAGGTGTTGCTATGGTGTTGCTCGTGGTTGCTATGGAGTTTCTAGGCGGTTGCTAGGTGTGTTCTAGGGTGTTGCTATGGTGGTTGCTAGGGTTGCTAGGAGTTTCTAGGCGGTTGCTATGTTGTTGCTAGGTGGTTGGCTATTGGAGTTCTTAGGCCGTTGCTAGGGTGTTGCTAGGTGGTTGCTAGGAGTTCTAGATGGTTGCTAGGGTTTGCTAGGTGTTGCTATGGATTTCTAGGCGGTTGCTAGGGTGTTGCTAGGTGGTTGCTATGGAGTTCTAGGGTGGTTGCTACGGGTGTTTGCTAGGTCGTTGCTTTGGTGTCCATGTGGTTGCTAGGGTGTTGCTAGGCAGTTGTTATGGTGTTCCAGATTGTTGCTAGGGTGTTGCTAGGTGGTTCATGGGTTCCAGGTGGTTGCTAAGGGTGTTGCTAGCGGTTAGCTAGGTATTCTAGGGGTTGCTAGGATGTTTGCTAGGTGGTTGTCTATGAGTTTTAGCGGTGCTCGGGTGTGTTGCTAGGCAGTTGTTATGGTGTTCCAGTGGTTCTAGGGATTTCTAGGGTGCTTTTCCCTATGTGTTCCATGTGGTTGCTGGGGTGTTGCTAGGCAGTTTTTTATGGGTTCCATTTTGCTGGGGTGTTGCTAGGGGGTTGCTATGGTATTCCAGGTGGTTGCTAGGGTGTTGCAAAGGGGGTTGCTAGGGTTTCCTAGGGTGTTACTATGTGGTTGGCTATTGGTGCTATGGCGTTATAGCCGTTGCTAGGGTGTTGCCAGGCATTTTGCTATGGGTTCCAGGTGTTTTGCTAGTGTGTTGTTAGGTGGTTTGCTATGGGTGTTCAAGTGTTGCTAGGTTTTGCTAGGGGGTTCTATGATTTAGGGGTTTGCTGGGCCCTTTACTGATTCCCATGACGCACCCTATTCTTTTATGACAAATCGTTCAAAATTTATAAATTAAAACCATCGGCCAATCGTGAAGTGGGGGCAAGGTTTTGATTTTCCCACCATTGGAAAAGGATTTCCTTTTTTACTATTCCATAAAGGCATGTTAAATTTTTGGGGGGGAAAATTTTTTCCCCCCCGTAAAAGTTTAATGGCAGAAGTTCAATTTCTAGATGCATTGGACATAGTAGAGAGTCCTTTGTCCATTGGTGTAGATCAGCCTTGCCCCCCTTCCTGATTGGCCGATGTTTGATATTTCATAACTTTTGAACCGCTTTGTCATAGAGAACTATGGGTCGCGCATTGGACTCAGTAAAGACCTAGCAACCGCCTAGAGCTCAATAGCAACCCCCTAGCAACACCCTAGCAACCACCTAGAACTCCATAGCAACCACCTAACAACACACTAGCAAACACCTGGAACACCATAGCAAATGCCTGGCAACACCCTAGCAACTGGCTATAACGCCATAGCAACCACCTAGCAACACCATAGTAACCACCTAGAACACCATAGCAACCACTTAGCAACACCCTAGCAACCACCTGGAATACCATAGCAACCACCTAGCAACACCCTAGCAAAATCTGAACACCATAACAACTGCCTAGCAACACCCTAGCAACCACATGGAACACCATAGCAACGACCTAGCAACTCCCTAGCAACCACCTGGAACACCATAACAACTGCCTAGCAACACCCGAGCAACCGCCTAAAACTCCATAGCAACCACCTAGCAACATCCTAGCAACCACTTAGAATACTCTAGCAACCGCCTAGCAACACCCTAGCAACCACCTGGAACACCATAGCAACCACCTAGCAACACCCTAGCAACAATCTGGAACACCATAACAACTGCCTAGCAACACCCTAGCAACCACATGGAACACCAA
The DNA here is from genome assembly GCF_018555375.3 of Anguilla rostrata. Lineage (NCBI taxonomy): Eukaryota > Metazoa > Chordata > Actinopteri > Anguilliformes > Anguillidae > Anguilla > Anguilla rostrata. The sequence goes on along the minus strand of NW_026985784.1, from coordinate 7,541 downwards.
AGCAACGACCTAGCAACACCCTAGCAACCACCTAGAACTCCATAGCAACCACCTAGCAACACCCTAGCAACCGCCTAGAACTCCATAGCAACCACCTAGCAATACCCTAGCAACCATCTAGAACTCCTTAGCAACCACCTAGCAACACCCTAGCAACGGCCTAGAACTCCATAGCAACCACCTAGCAACACCATAGCAACCGCCTAGAACTCCATAGCAACCACCTAGCAACACCCTAGCAACACCCTAGCAACACCCTAGCAACCGCCTAGAACTCCATAGCAACCACCGAGCAACACCCTAGCAACCACCTAGAACTTCATAGCAACCACCTAGCAACACCCTAGCAACGGCCTAGAACTCCATTGCAACCACCTAGCAACACCATAGCAACCGCCTAGAACTCCATAGCAACCACCTAGCAACACCCTAGCAACCACCTAGCAACACCATAGCAACCGCCTAGAACTCCTTAGCAACCACCTGGAACACCATAGCAACCAACTAGCAACACCCTAGCAACCACTTGGAACACCATAACAACTGCCTAGCAACACCCTAGCAACCACTTGGAACACAATAGCAACCACCTAGCAACACCCTAGCAACCACCTAGAACTCCATAGCAACCACCTAGCAACACCATAGCAACCGCCTAGAACTCCATAGCAACCACCTAGCAACACCCTAGCAACCACCTAGCAACACCATAGCAACCGCCTAGAACTCCATAGCAACCACCTAGCAACACCCTAGCAACCACCTGGAACACCATAGCAACCACCTAGCAACACCTTAGCAACCACTTGGAACACCATAACAACTGCCTAGCAACACCCTAGCAACCACTTGGAACACCATAACAACTGCCTAGCAACACCCTAGCAACCACCTATAACTTCATAGCAACCACCTAGAATACCCTAGCAACCCCCAAGCAACCACCTGGAACTCCATAGCAACCACCCAACAACACACTAGCAACCACCTGGAACACCATAGCAAATGCCTAGCAACACCCTAGCAACCAGCTATAACTCCAAAGCAACCACCTAGCAACACCATAGCAACCACCTAGAACTCCCTAGCAACCACCTAGCAACACCCTAGCAACCACCTGGAACACCATAGCAACCACCTAGCAACACCCTAGCAACCACCTGTAACACCATAACTGCCTAGCAACACTATAGCAACAACCTAGCAACATGCTAGCAACCACCTAGCAACACCCTAGCAACCGCCTATAACTCCATAGCAACCACCTAGCAACAACCTAGCAGCCACCTAGAATACCCTAGCAACACCCTAGCAACTGCCTATAACTCCATAGCAAATGCCTAGCAACACCCTAGCAACCGGCTATAACTCCATAGCAACCACCTAGCAACACCCTAGCAACCACCTGGAACACCATAACAACTGCCTAGCAACACCCTAGCAACCGCCTAGAACTCCATAGCAACCACCTACCAACCACTTAGCATAGCCTAGCAACCACCTAGCAATGCCCTAGCAACCACCTGGAGCTCAATAGCAACCACCTGAAACTCCATAGCAACCACCTAGCACCACCCTAGCGACCGCCTAGAATTCCATGAAACCACTTAGAACTCCATAGAACCACCTAGCAACACCCTAGCAACTGCCTCAGACATCATAGCAACTACCTACCACTGTTCACTCCGTTCAGCACAAAGTCGACTTTGCGTTGGCGGCAACCACACTTCACAATTTCTGCAGGAATTGTCTAGTTATTATTATTATTTCTTTCCACCCATTTTTTGGACCGCTACTCCTCCCAGAGTTTTCGCACCACATACACGTGCAATATGTCAAATCGAGCGGCTTGATCGGGAATGGTGTGCTATTACTTTGTGGAAAGATTGGTTGCACGGTTTTTGAAAAATTTGAATTTTTGTGGGCAATTTTTCCCATAGAGAATGAATGGCGGAATGTTCACCTTTGTGATGTCACAATGCTTTGTCTTCTCACCCTTGTGATGTCACAATGCCCTGTCTTCTGGCAGCAGTACTCTGGTCTCTCTCTAGATTTGAACATTCGGCCATTGATCTCTATGGGGAAAAAATTGCCCACAGATTGTGCAATGCCTCATTGGACATGGTAGAGAGTCCTTTGTCCATTGGTGGAGATCAGCCTCGCCCCCCTTCCTGATTGGCCGATGTTTGATATTTCATAACTTTTGAACCGTTTGTCATAGAGAACTATGGGTCGCGTCATTGGACTCAGTAAAGACCTAGCAACCGCCTAGAACTCCATGGCAACGCCCTAGCAACATCCTAGCAACCGGCTCTAACTCCATAGCAACGATCTAGACACCCATAACAACCAGCTAGAAAACCCTAGCAACCATCTAGAATTCCATAGCAACCACCTGGAACACCATAGCAAATGCCTAGCAACACCCTAGCAACCGCCTATAACTCCATAGCAACCACCTAGCAACATCCTAGCAACCACTTAGAATACCCTAGCAACCACCTAGCAACACCCTAGCAACCACCTGGAACACCATAGCAACCACCTAGCAACACCCTAGCAACAATCTGGAACACCATAACAACTGCCTAGCAACACCCTAGCAACCACATGGAACACCATAGCAACGACCTAGCAACACCCTAGCAACCACCTAGAACTCCATAGCAACCACCTAGCAACACCCTAGCAACCGCCTAGAACTCCATAGCAACAACCTAGCAACACCATAGCAACCACCTAGAACTCCATAGCAACCACCTAGCAACACCCTAGCAACCACCTAGAACTCCATAGCAACCACCTAGCAACACCCTAGCAAGGGCCTAGAACTCCATAGCAACCACCTAGCAACACCATAGCAACTGCCAAGAACTCCATAGCAACCACCTAGAACTCCATAGCAACCACCTAGCAACACCATAGCAACGGCCTAGAACTCCATAGCAACCACCTAGCAACACCCTAGCAACCACCTAGAACTCCATAGCAACCACCTAGCAACACCATAGCAACGGCCTAGAACTCCATAGCAACCACCTAGCAACACCCTAGCAACGGCCTAGAACTCCATGGCTACCACCTAGCAACACCATAGCAACAGCCTAGAACTCCATAGCAACCACCTAGAACTCCATCGCAACCACCTAGCAACACCCTAGCAACGGCCTAGAACTCCATAGCAACCACCTAGCAACACCATAGCAACTGCCTAGGACTCCATAGCAACCACCTAGAACTCCATCGCAACCACCTAGCAACACCATAGCAACCGCCTAGAACTCCATAGCAACCACCTAGCAACACCCTAGCAACCACCTAGAACTCCATAGCAACCACCTAGCAACACCATAGCAACGGCCTAGAACTCCATAGCAATCACCTAGCAACACCCTAGCAACCACCTAGCAACACCATAGCAACCAGCTAGAAAAGCCTAGCAACCATCTAGAATTCCATAGCAACCACCTGGAACACCATAGCAAATGCCTAGCAACACCCTAGCAACCGCCTATAACTCCATAGCAACCACCTAGCAACATCCTAGCAACCATTTAGAATACCCTAGCAACCACCTAGAAACACCCTAGCAACCATTTAGAATACCCTAGCAACCACCTAGCAACACCCTAGCAACCACCTGGAACACCATAGCAACCACCTAGGAACACCCTAGCAACAATCTGGAACACCATAACAACTGCCTAGCAACACCCTAGCAACCCCATGGAACACCATAGCAACGACCTAGCAACACCCTAGCAACCACCTTGAACTCCATAGCAACCACCTAGCAACACCCTAGCAACCGCCTAGAACTCCATAGCAACCACCTAGCAACACGATAGCAACCGCATAGAACTCCATAGCAACCACCTAGCAACACCCTAGCAACCACCTAGAACTCCATAGCAACCACCTAGCAACACCCTAGCAACGGCCTAGAACTCCATAGCAACCACCTAGCAACACCATAGCAACTGCCTAGAACTCCATAGCAACCACCTAGCAACAACCTAGCGACCACCTAGAACTCCATAGCAACCACCTAGCAACACCATAGCAACCACCTAGAACTCCATAGCAACCACTTAGCAACACCATAGCAACGGCCTAGAACTCCATAGCAACCACCTAGCAACACCCTAGCAACCACCTAACAACACCATAGCAACCACCTAGAACTCCATAGCAACCACCTAGCAACACCCTAGCAACCACCTGAAACACCATAGCAACCACCTAGCAACACCCTAGCAACCACTTGGAACACCATAATTGCCTAGCAACACCCTAGCAACCACTTGGAACACCATAGCAACCACCTAGCAACACCCTAGCAACCACCTAGAACTCCATAGCAACCATCTAGCAACACCCGAGCAACCGCCTAGAACTCCATAGCAACCACCTAGCAACACCCTAGCAACGGCCTAGAACTCCATAGCAACCACATAGCAACACACTAGCAACCACCTGTACACCATAGCAACCACCTAGCAACACCCTAGCAACCACCTGTAACACCATAACAACAGCCTAGCAACACTATAGAAACAACCTAGCAACATGCTAGCAACCACCTAGCAAAACCCTAGCAACACCCTGCAACCGCCTATAACTCCATAGCAACCACCTAGCAACATCTTAGCAGCCACCTAGAATACCCTAGCAACACCGTAGCAACTGCCTTTAACTCCATAGCAAATGCCTAGCAACACCCTAGCAACCGGCTATAACTCCATAGCAACCACCTAGCAACACCCTAGCAACCACCTGGAACACCATAACAACTGCCTAGCAACACCCTAGCAACCGCCTAGAACTCCATAGCAACCACCTACCAACCACTTAGCATACCCTAGCAACCACCTAGCAACCACCTGAAACTCCATAGCAACCACCTAGCACCACCCTAGCGACCGCCTAGAATTCCATGAAACCACTTAGAACTCCATAGAACCACCTAGCAACACCCTAGCAACTGCCTCAGACATCATAGCAACTACCTACCACTGTTCACTCCGTTCAGCACAAAGTCGACTTTGCGTTGGCGGCAACCACACTTCACAATTTCTGCAGGAATTGTCTAGTTATTTATTATTATTATTCCACCCATTTTTTGGACCGCTACTCCTCCCAGAGTTTTCGCACCACATACATGTGCAATATGTCAAATCGAGCGGCCTGATCGGGAATGGTGTGCTATTACTTTGTGGAAAGTTTGGGTGAACGGTTTTTGAAATATTTGAATTTTTGTGGGCAATTTTTCCCATAGAGAATGAATGGCGGAATGTTCACCTTTGTGATGTCACAATGCTCTGTCTTCTCACCCTTGTGATGTCACAATGGTCTGTCTTCTAGCAGCAGTGCTCTGGTCTCTCTCTAGATTTGAACATGCTGCCATTTATCTCTATGGGGAAAAATTGCCCACAAATTGTGCAATGCCTCATTGGACATGGTCGAGAGTCCTATGTCCATTGGTGTAGATCAGCCTCGTCCCTCTTCCTGATTGGCCGATGTTTGATATTTCATAACTTTTGAACCGTTTGTCATAGAGAACTCTGGGTCGCATCATTGGACTCAGTAAAGACCTAGCAACCGTCTAGAACTCAATTGCAACTCCCTAGCAACACCCTAGCAACCACCTAGAACACCCTAGCAACGGCCTAGAACTCCATAGCAACCACCTAACAACACACTAGCAAACACTTGGAACACCATAGCAAATGCCGGGCAACACCCAAGCAACCGGCTATAACGCCATAGCAACCACCTAGCAACACCCTAGCAACCACCTAGAACACCATAGCAACCACCTAGCAACACCCTAGCAACAACCTGGAACACCATAGCAACCACCTAGCAACACCCTAGCAACAATCTGGAACACCATAACAACTGCCTAGCAACACCCTGGCAACCGCCTAAAACTCCATAGCAACCACCTAGCAACATCCTAGCAACCACTTAAAATACCCTAGCAACCACCTAGCAACACCCTAGCAACCACCTGGAACACCATAGCAACCACCCAGCAACACCTTAGCAACATTTAGGAATACCATAACAACTGCCCAGCAACACCCTAGCAACCACATGGAACACCATAGCAACGACCTAGCAACACCTTAGCAACCACCTAGAACTCCATAGCAACCACCTAGCAACACCCTAGCAACCACTTGGAACACCATAACAGCCTAGCAACACCCTAGCAACCGCCTATAACTCCATAGCAACCACCTAGCACCATCCTAGCAACCACTTAGAATACCCTAGCAACCACCTAGCAACACCCTAGCAACCACCTAGAACTCCATAGCAACCACCTAGCAACACCCTAGCAACCACCTGGTACACCATAACAACTGCCTAGCAACACCCTAGCAACCGCCTAGAACTCCATAGCAACCACCTAGCAACATCCTAGCAACCACTTAGAATACCCTAGCAACCACCCAGCAATGCCCTAGCAACCACCTGGAGCTCAATAGCAACCACCTGAAACTCCATAGCAACCACCTAGCACCACCCTAGCGACAGCCTAGAATTCCATGAAACCACCTAGAACTCCTTAGAACCACCTAGCAACACCCTAGCAACTGCCTCAGACATCATAGCAACTACCTACCACTGTTCACTCTGTTCAGCACAAAGTCGACTGCGTTAGCGGCAACCACACTTCACAATTTCTGCAGGAATTGTCTAGTTAGTGTGGTTGCCTTAGGGCAACTACACTATTATTATTGCACATATTATTAGTGTGGTTGCCTTAGGGCAACTACACTATTATTATTGCACATATTATTTATTTATTATTATTATTATTCCACCCATTTTTTGGACCGCTACTCCTCCCAGAGTTTTCGCACCACATACATGTGCAATATGTCAAATCGAGCGGCCTGATCGGGAATGGTGTGCTATTACTTTGTGGAAAGTTTGGGTGAACGGTTTTTGAAATATTTCAATTTTTGTGGGCAATTTTTTCCATAGAGAATGAAAGGCGGAATGTTCACCTTTGTGATGTCACAATGGTCTGTCTTCTAGTAGCAGTACTCTGGTCTCTCTCTAGATTTGAACATTCTGCCATTCATATCTATAGGGAAAAAATGTCCACAAATTGTGCAATGCCTCATTGGCCATGGTAGAAAGTCCCATGTCCATTGGTGTAGATCAGCCTCGCCCCCCTTCCTGATTGGCCGATGTTTGATATTCCATATATTTTGATTCGTTTATCATAGAGAACTATGGGTCACGACTTTGGACTCAGTAAAGACCTAGCAACCGCCTCGAACTCCATAGCAACCGCCTAGCAATATCCTAGCAACCGGCTCGAACTCCATAGCAACGACCTAGCAACACCATTACACCCAGCTAGAACACCCTAGCAACCGTCTAGAATTCCATAGCAACCACCTGGAACACCATAGCAAATGCCTAGCAATGCCCTAGCAACCGGCTATAACTCCATAGCAACCACCTAGCAACATCCAAGCAACCACCTAGAACTCCATAGCAACCACCTAGCAAACCAT
>NW_026985783.1:0-11737 GCF_018555375.3 Anguilla rostrata | reverse complement strand
GCTGTCTTCTGCGCACAAACATTTAATATATGGTAAAGGTAACTGTATAGAACTCACAAAACTCGAACAGTTGAATTGGGACTTTTTGTGGTGAACCTGTTGCTGGTTTCTGGTATATAAAGGCTTCCTGATTAAACACTAACTTCGGATCTGCTTCTACCTGGAACGACGGTCACTATTGTTCTTGGCAACATTTCTGGTTACCAACAACTATAACTCCCCCCCCAACCCCCTCCCCACAACCACTCATGCACACACGCACACACCAAAAACACATATATGGTATTGGCAGTATAAATTTATTAAACAGCATAAACCTGTATACACTACCTTGCTGTTCAATCAAACCTGAAAGGGAAGAGAGGAAGAGAGAAGAGGAGATGAGAGGATCAATTTAAAACTTTGCTCAAATTTAAAACATTGGTCCTAGCATACCAGGCAGTCAAGGGGTCAGCCCCAGCATACCTCCACAAGATATTCAAACCCTACATGCCAGCCAGATCCCTCCGTTCTGCTACCTCAGCACGCCTAGCACCTCCCCCTCTTCGCACCTGCACTTCCAGAACACGTCTCCTGTCTGTTCTGGCCCCACGATGGTGGAATGACCTCCCCGTGGAGGTCAGAACAGCTGAGACACTGACCCATTTCAAACGACGACTGAAGACTCACCTCTTCAGGCTGCACCTCTCCCCATCCCTCCCTACCCCCCTGTAAATGACTGTAAGCTTAGGGTTGTAACTAGGCAGCTGTTTCGTAGGTGACTTAGGTGCATTAACTGTCTTAACTACTGCTTGTATTTTTTCCATAGACTGCGTTGTTGCCGTTCTCGTTGTTAGTGTTAATCAGTTTAACCTTCAGGGTCCAAGTTGAACTATGCGGTTGTTCCCTGCGCTTGGACCGGTACTTCTCTCTAGGGGTTTCGTCATACATGTTCCTGGTTATGGTTATACACTTTGTTGTACGTCGCTCTGGATAAGAGCGTCTGCCAAATGCCTGTAATGTAATGTAATATAATGTAATGTAATATGACACAAGACTTCCTTAATGACACCAATGAATGGCTCAATTACCTGCAACAGTAAGAGTGATGGAGTCGCTGCGCTGTGATGTCACATTTCTCCCCTCCAGCCTCCCCTCACACCAGTACTGCCCCTGGTGAGAACCAGCAGCCCCAGTGATGTTTACACTGTACTCTTTAGAGAGAGATGTGGCTGTCTGGTTATGGTCTCTGTACCAGAAATGTGTCCAGTTGCTGTAGGAGTCCACCTCACACCTCAGTGTGACGGTCTCTCCATTGGACAGTAGGCGCCATTTTGGCTTCATGATCAGAGTGGCATTAGGCAGGGCTGTGGAAAGGAGACAGACTGGGTCACAGAATCTTCTGTCAGAATTTAGAGATGACTGAGGAGGAAACAGTTGTGCATAAACTGCAAGGAAAAATAACTATGGCAGAAATGTAAATTTTCTTTGACTCTGTAGGTGGTCCTGCACAATATTCCATGAATATTAAAATTTTAAGCATTTCACCCAAAATAAATTATATATGTGAAATTGTAAACCAAATATTTTTATTCTCTATAGTATAAAAAATAAGATGAGTTTCATTGAAATTAGGATAATTATACAAAGCCTCCAGCATTGCTGAATTCATAAGAATGCCAATAACATAATGGTGAGGAATGTTTTTGTGACACACATTAGGCCCCATAATAACTGACCCTCATTTGAGTGCCGGAGCATACTTAAGCATTGTATCTGACCATGTGCATCCCTTTATGACTACAGTCTACCTGTATTCAAGTGGATACTTCCAGCAGGTAATGCATCTTTTCACAAAGCACACATCTCCTCTAGCTGGTTCCACAAACAAGATGATGACTTCATTTTACTCCAATGACCTGCACAGTCCCCAGATCTGAATCCAATAGAGCATGTGACATATCCAAATTGAAAGCGTACCTGAGACTCACCTGCAACAGTGATGGAGTCGCTGCGCTGTGATGTCACATTTCTCCCCTCCAGCCTCCCCTCACACCAGTACTGCCCCTGGTCAGACCCAGCAGCACCAGGGATGGTGAATCTGTTACCAGTTACACTGTAACCAGCAGTCTGAGACACAGCCATGTGCGGCTGGTCTTTGTACCAGGAATATATCCAGTTTCTGTAGGAGTCCACCTCACACCTCAGAGTGACAGTCTCTCCACTGTACAGTGGGCGCCATTTTGGCTCTACAGTCAGAGAGGCATTAGGCAGGGCTGTGGAAAGGAGACAGACTGGGTCACAGTTTTGACTGAGGAGGAAACAATTGCGTATGAAATGCAAGGGAAAAAGAACCATGGGAGAAAGATTAATTATCTTTGAATCAATAGGTGGTCCTGCGCAATATTTCATAAAATATAAATATTTGAAGCATAACTTCAAAAGTAAATTATATATGTGAAATCATTGACAGAATATTTTTATTCTCTATAGTGTGAGCATAAAATGAATATCATTGAAATTAGGATAATTATACAAAGCCTCTAGCACTGCTGAGTTCATTAGAATCCCAATAACATCTGAAATTTACAGAGAGTGGTGCAAAAAACAAAAAGATCCAGTGAGTGGCAGTTCTGTGGGTGAAAACACCTTATTAATGAGAGCGTCGGAGTAGGATGGGCAGACTCATTCAACCTAGCAGAAAGGCCACAAATGGTCAAATAACAGCTATTTACAACAGTGCTGCGCAGAAGGACATCTCTGAATACACAACCCAAAACTAAACAATTGAAGAATGGATGAATGTCTGGTCTGACAAATCTCAATTTCTGCAACGACACATACGTAGATGGTAGGGTCTGAATTTGGCAAAACAGGATGAATCCATACTGCATAAAAATCCCATCCTGCTTTGTGTCAGCAGTAACGGCTGGTAGTGGTAGTGTAATGGTGTGTTTTTGTGACACACATTAAGCCCCTTAATACCAACTGAGCATCAGTTGTGTGCCAGATCATACTTAAACATTGTAGCGGACCACGTGCATCCCTTTATGACCACAGTCTACCTTTTTTCGAGTTGATACTTCCAGCAGGTAATGTGTCATGTCACAAAGCACACGTCACCTGCAGCTGGTTCCACAAACAAGATGATGACTTCATTTTACTCCAAAGACCTGCACAGTCCCCAGATCTCAATCCAATAGAGCATGTGACATATCCAAATTGAAAGCGTACCTGAGACTCACCTGCAACAGTCAGATTGATGGAGTCACTGCGCTGTGATGTCACTTTTCTCCCCTCCAGCCTCCCCTCACACCAGTACTGCCCCTGGTCAGACCCAGCAGCACCAGGGATGGTGAATCTGTTACCAGTCACACTGTGACCAGCAGTCTGAGACACAGCCATCTGGGCCTGGTCTTTGTACCAGGAATATATCCAGTTGCTGTAGGAGTCCACCTCACACTTCAGGGTGACGGTCTCTCCATTGTACAGTGGGTGCCATTTTGGCTCTACGGTCAGAGTGGCTTTAGGCAGTGCTGTGGAAAGGAGACAGACTGGGTCACAGTGTCTTCTGTCAGAATGTAGAAGTGACTGAGGAGGAAACAGTTGTGTACAAAATGCAAGGGAAAAAGAACCATGGCAGAAAGATTAATTATATCTGAATCAATAGGTGGTCCTGGGCAATATTTCATAAAATATAAATATTTGAAGCATAAATTCAAAAGTAAATTATGTATGTGAAATTATTCACAGAATATTTTTATTCTCTATAGTGTGAGTATAAATTGAATATCATTGAAATTAGGATAATAATACACAGCCTCCTGCAGTGCTGAATTCATAAGAATCCCAATAACATGTCTGAAATTTACAGAGAGAGGTGCAATAAACAATAAAATCCAGTGAGCAGCAGTTCTGTGGGTGAAAATACCTTATTAATGAGAGTGTCAGAGTAAAATGGGCAGACTCATTCAAGCTAGCAGAAAGGCCACAAATGGTCAATAAACAGCTATTTACAACAGTGCTGTGCAGAAGGACATCTCTGAATACACAACCCAAAACTAAACAATTAAAGAATGGATAAATGTCTGGTCTGACGAATCTAAATTTCTGCTACGACACATACGTGGATGGTAGGGTCAGAATTTGAAAAAACAGGATGAATCCATGCTGCATAAAATCCCATCCTGCTTTGTGTCAGCAGTAACGGCTGGTAGTGGTAGTGTAATGGTGTCTTTTTGTGACATACATTAAGCCCCTTAATACCAACTGAACATCAGGTGAGTGCCAGAATATAATTAAGCATTGCAGCAGACCATATGCATCCCTTTAGGACCATAGTCTACCTTTTATCAAGCTGATATTTCCAGCAGGAAATGTGCCTTGTCACAAAGCACACGTCACCTGCAGCTGGTTCCACAAACAAGACGGCGACTTCATTTTACTCCAATGACCTGCACAGTCCCCAGATCTGAATCCAATAGAGCATGTGACATATCCAAATTGAAAGCGTACCTGAGACTCACCTGCAACAGTCAGATTGATGGAGTCACTGCGCTGTGATGTCACATTTCTCCCCTCCAGCCTCCCCTCACACCAGTACTGCCCCTGGTCAGACCCAGCAGCACCAGGGATGGTGAGTCTGTTACCAGTCACACTGTGACCAGCAGTCTGAGACACAGCCATCTGGGCCTGGTCATTGTACCAGCAATACGTCCAGCTGCTGTAGGAGTCCACCTCACACCTCAGGGTGACGGTCTCTCCATTGTACAGTGGGCGCCATTTTGGCTCTACGGTCTGAGTGGCTTTAGGCAGGGCTGTGGAAAGGAGACAGACTGGGTCACAGTGTCTTCTGTCAGAATGTAGAAGTGACTGAGGAGGAAACAGATGTGTATGAAATGCAAGGGAAAAAGAACCATGGCAGAAAAATTATTTATCTCCGAATCAATAGGTGGTCCTGCGCAATATTTCATAAAATATAAATATTTGAAGCATAACTTCAAAAGAAAATTATATATGTGAAATCATTCACACAATATTTTTATTCTCTATAGTGTGAGTATATGTTGAATATCATTGAAATTAGGATTATTATACAAAGCCTCTAGCACTGCTGAGTTCATTAGAATCCCAAAAACATGTCTGAAATTTACAGAGAGTGGTGCAATAAACAATAAAATCCAGTGAGTAGCAGTTCTGTGGGTGAAAATACCTTATTAATGAGAGCATTGGAGTAAAATGGGCAGGCTCATTCAAGCTAGCAGAAAGGCCACAAATGGTGAAATAACAGCTATTTACAACAGTGCTGCGCAGAAGGACATCTCTGAATACACAACCCAAAACTAAACAATTAAAGAATGGATAAATGTCTGGTCTGACGAATCTCAATTTCTGCTATGACACATACGTAGATGGTAGGGTCAGAATTTGACAAAACAGGGTGAATCCATACTGCATAAAAATCCCATCCTGCTTTGTGTCAGCAGTAACGGCTGGTAGTGGTAGTGTAATGGTGTATTTTTGTGACACACATTAAGCCCCTTAATACCAACTGACCATCAGTTGAGTGCCAGAACATACTTAAGCATTGTAGCGGACCATATGCATCCCTTTAGGACCACAGTCTACCTTTTATCAAGTTGATACTTCCAGCAGGTAATGTTAATTGTCACAAAGCACACGTCACCTCTAGCTGGTTCCACAAACATGACGGCGACTTCATTTTACTCCAATGACCTGCACAGTCCCCAGATTTGAATCCAATAGAGCATGTGACATATCCAAATTGAAAGCGTACCTGAGACTCACCTGCAACAGTCAGATTGATGGAGTCGCTGTGCTGTGATGTCACTTTTCTCCCCTCCAGCCTCCCCTCACACCAGTACTGCCCCTGGTCAGACCCAGCAGCACCAGGGATGGTGAGTCTGTTACCAGTCACACTGTGGCCAGCAGTCTGAGACACAGTCATCTGGGCCTGGTCTTTGTACCAGGAATGTGTCCAGTTGCTGTATGAGTCCACCTCACACCTCAGGGTGACGGTCTCTCCATTGTACAGTGGGCGCCATTTTGGCTCTACAGTCAGAGTGGCTTTAGGCAGGGCTGTGGAAATGAGACAGACTGGGTCACAGTTTCTTCTGTCAGAATGTAGAAGTGACTGAGGAGGAAACAGTTGTGTATATAATGCAAGGGAAAAAGAACCATGGGAGAAAGATTAATTATCTTTGAATCAATAGGTGGTCATGCGCAATATTTCATAAAATATAAATATTTGAAGCATAACTTCAAAAGAAAATCATATATGTGAAATCATTCACAGAATATTTTTATTCTCTATAGTGTGAGTATAAGTTGAATATCATTGAAATTAGGATAATTATACAAAGCCTCTAGCACTGCTGAGTTCATTAGAATCCCAGTAACATGTTTGAAATTTACAGAGAGTGGTGCAATAAACAATAAAATCCAATGAGTAACAGTTCTGTGGGTGAAAATACCTTATTAATGAGAGCATCGGAGTAAAATGGGCAGACTCATTCAAGCTAGCAGAAAGGCCACAAATGGTTAAATAGCAGCTATTTACAACAGTGCTGCGCAGAAGGACATCTCTGAATACACAACCCAAAACTAAACAATTAAAGAATGGATAAATGTCTGGTCTGACGAATCTCAATTTCTGCTACGACACATTCGTAGATCGTAGGGTCAGAATTTGACAAAACAGGGTGAATCTATACTGCATAAAAATCCCATCCTGCTTTATGTCAGCAGTAACGGCTGGTAGTGGTAGTGTAATGGTGTGTTTTTGTGACACACATTAAGCCCCTTAATACCAACTGAGCATCAGTTGAGTGCCAGAACATACTTAAGCATTGTAGCGGACCATATGCATCCCTTTAGGACCACAGTCTACCTTTTATCAAGTTGATACTTCCAGCAGGCAATGCGCCATTTCACAAAGCACACGACACCTGCAGCTGGTTCCACAAACAAGACGGCGACTTCATTTTACTCCAATGACCTGCACAGCCCCCAGATCTGAATACAATAGAGCATGTGACTTATCCAAATTGAAAGCGTACCTGAGACTCACCTGCAACAGTCAGATTGATGGATTCGCTGCGCTGTGATGTCACTTTTCTCCCCTCCAGCCTCCCCTCACACCAGTACTGCCCCTGGTCAGACCCAGCAGCACCAGGGATGGTGAGTCTGTTACCAGTCACACTGTGACCAGCAGTCTGAGACACAGTCATCTGGGTCTGGTCTTTGTACCAGGAATGTATCCAGTTGCTGTAGGAGTCCACCTCACACCTCAGGGTGACGGTCTCTCCATTGTACAGTGGGCGCCATTTTGGCTCTACAGTCAGAGTGGCTTTAGGCAGGGCTGTGGAAAGGAGACAGACTGGGTCACAGTTTCTTCTGTCAGAATGTAGAAGTGACTGAGGAGGAAACAGTTGTGTACAAAATGCAAGGGAAAAAGAACCATGGCAGAAAGATTAATTATCTTTGAATCAATAGGTGGTCCTGCGCAATATTTCATAAAATATAAATATTTGAAGCATAACTTCAAAAGAAAATTATATATGTGAAATCATTCACAGAATATTTTTATTCTCCATAGTGTGAGTATAAGTTGAATATCATTGAAATTAGGATAATTATACAAAGCCTTTAGCACTGCTGAATTCATAAGAATCCCAAAACTATGTCTGAAATTTACAGAGAGTGGTGCAATATACAATGAAATCCAGTGAGTAGCAGTTCATCGGGTGAAAACACCTTATTAATGAGAGCGTCAGAGGAGAATGGGCAGACTCATTCAAGCTAGCAGAAAGGCCACAAATGGTCAAAAAACAGCTATTTACAACAGTGCTGCGCAGAAGGACATCTCTGAATACACAACCCAAAACTAAACAATTGAAGAATGAATTAATGTCTGGTCTGACGAATCTCAATTTCTGCTACCACACATACGTAGATGGTAGGGTCGGAATTTGACAAAACAGGATGAATCCATACTGCATAAAATCCCATCCTGCTTTGTATCAGCAGTAACGGCTGGTAGTGGTAGTGTAATGGTGTGTTTTTGTGACATACATTAAGCCCCTTAATACCAACTGAGCATCAACTGAGTGCCAGAACATACTTAAGCATTGTAGCGGACCATATGCATCCCGTTATGACCACAGTCTACCTTTTATCAAGTTGATACTTCCAGCAGGTAATGCGCCATTTCACAAAGCACACGTCACCTGCAGCTGGTTCCACAAACAAGACGGCGACTTCATTTTACTCCAATGACCTGCACAGTCCCCAGATCTGAATCCAATAGAGCATGTGACTTATCCAAATTGAAAGCGTACCTGAGACTCACCTGCAACAGTCAGATTGATGGAGTTGCTGCGCTGTGATGTCACTTTTCTCCCCTCCAGCCTCCCCTCACACCAGTACTGCCCCTGGTCAGTCCCAGCAGCACCAGGGATGTTGAGTCTGTTACCAGTTACACTGTGACCTGCAGTCTGAGACACAGCCTTCTGGGCCTGGTCTTTGTACCAGGAATATGTCCAGTTTCTGTCGGAGTCCACCTCACACCTCAGGGTGACGGTCTCTCCATTGTACAGTGGGCGCCATTTTGGTTCTACCGTCAGAGTGGCTTTAGGCAGTGCTGTAGAAACAGACAGACTGGGTCACAGTTCTCTTGTCATGCCAGTATTTTTATGACTATGGAAAAAACAAATCACCCTAAATGAAGGTGTTGTAGTCTGTATTTCCGGTCACTTGTCTCCCCAGTACTGTCTCTGTGTCTGTGTTCCCTGAGCTGCTTCACTCCCCTGTACTTGTGTGATTTCACTATTCGGGTGGTTCCGGGTTTTCGTGGTTTCCCCCCTTCTTTCCAGTCTCGCTTTACTTCCTGCTTATTTCTAGTTTTACTAATTTCTACTAATCCCTACTAACTTATAGATTGTAAAGTACTAACCTCACTAATATACTAACATGTGAATATTACTAATGGACTAACACACACTAGTTTTGGGTTTTTGATAGTTTAGATCACTATACTAATACATTAACCAGTCTCCCCTTTTCCATGCTGCGCTGTAGCTCCGCCCCTTTTCTTTCTAGCCTGCTCTAACGCTGAGTTCTGCAATTGCCTGCACCTGTCTCTTGCTCTAACTGCACCTCTCTCTCTCTGCACGTGTTTACCTGCTTCACCCAGGCCGTCTATTATCATTGTTGTCTATGTGATTCCAGTCCGCGTTTTGTCAGTCCCCTGTCATTGAATTAGTTTTCCTAATGTTCTTCACCTGGATGTTGTTTGTTACTCCTCCCTCACTCACTTAACCCCTCCTTGATTGTTACCTTCCCCAGTGTATAAATGTCAGTCTTTTCCACCAGCTCAGAGTCAGAATGTTGATCGTATTCATTGTGCCGATTATTTGTAAGTCTTTGTCTATCGAGATTCCTGCGACACCCCTTTGCCCGACTTCGAGTTTGCCTGCCCCTTTTGGTTTTGTTTGCTTCTGGTTCGACCTTCGCTTTGCCTTGACTTCTCTTTTGCCTGTCCCTTTGTATTCTGATCTCCTGGTTTTTGATTTTTTGTCTGTCTTTTCACTATTCTTTTGGAAACTCGATTCGGCACCGTCCTCTTTCTGATTACCTGGCTTCGAACCTCGGACTGATTAAAGACAACGTTTTTTTGGATTTCCCTGGTCTGCGTGTGGGTCCTTACTCAGAACATCACAGAAGGACAAAAACCAGGGCAGCTGCATTCCTATTTTCAATGATATTAAGAGAAGATATTCAAAAATCAGAAATGGAAAAAGCTCTAATCCTGATCATAATGCTACAAGAATTAAACAGGAAGGAACAGTACCCCAGAATCATCACAGCAGTTGGACCCAGTGCATTATGGGAATGTACCAATTTTGCACACTGACTAATGCCTGTCAACACTCACCTGATACCTGTATGTGGGTGTGGTAACTATACTCTGTGTACCAGACTGGGTCTTTTTACCAGTAATATTCCCAGCCAGCTGAAGTCACTGTAACCTTACAAGAGAGACTGTCATGTTCTCTTGCATATAACTGCCTGTGCGGAGAGACAGTCAGGACCGGTGGGGTTTCTCTATAACAGAGAGAACAGACTGAATCTCTCCCCCAGGTTCCTAATAATGGCATAATCAAACATACAGTGAAAACTGGCTTTAATCTGTGATACAGTAGAACATGGTTCGCTTACCCATGTACTGGGAAAGCATGTGACTATCTCAGAATGGGTGTGGGCGAGGCTGTGAAGACGGACAGACTGTTTCACAGCTCTAACTGCTCATTACATTATATTATAGGCATTAGCAGATGGTTCTACCCAGAGCGATTTACACAACTTCTACATACAACTTTGCTAGTGGAGTGTAGACATGACTACAGAGGGACAGGCATGCTCTGATTGGGGTTGAGACAAAGAGTTAAAGCAGTTGGTTCTCTCATTGTCATAACAGATAGAAAAGGCTAAATTCCATGGATTAAAACATACAGAAGCTCAAATATTAACAATACAAACAGTGTGACAGGCAGAAACTCAACTCAATTGGTGGTATTACCAGCCAATTTTAATGAAAATAAGTTAATTTTATATTTGCCTGTAATAAATGAACTGGTACGGGAAGCACAATGTGCACTGGGGAAGATTGAATAAATGTGTTAAATATGGTCTCTCTGTGGGATGAGTGAGACCACCAGTGTTCAGCTGCTGACCAGTTTTGACTCACCTGACACGTTCAGTCTGACAGGATCACTCCCGTATTCAGCAGTACAGTAGTATACACCACTGTGGGCTTCAGTAACAGGTGCAATGGTGTAGATGTTATCCTGGGATGTGTGCTTTGCCAAAGACATATTTGGTTCATTTCTGTACCAGGTGAATCCATAATGTTTGAATGGCTGTCCCAAACACGTGAGAGTGACGGTCTCTCCAGTGAAGAACAGGGGCCAGTTAGGCTGCAGAGTCAGTACAGCCTTTGGGCTCCCTGTACAAACAGTGCATGCACTACGTCAGTACATGTGTTTAAATACTCATAACATGTTTATAGTGTCCTGATTAATCCCTCAGCTTCATTAGTTTAGAACAGTAAAGAACTGCTTCTGGTTGTGATCTCTGTATCACCCCCTACTGTAGGACATGCCTCGAGTCTCACAGAATAATATTTCTACATTACCGTCCACATATGCATTCAAACTCATCACATCATTATGCAGTTATATAGTCTTAAATGTGAATACTGACATTCTGTTATCAATCATAAGTCTCACTAAACTGTTTGAATAAGGTTATTCTCTGATAAATTATCAGGTAATTGAAGGTGGGGTTTGTTTTAAAATCTAGTAACACTCACCCAGTCTTGTCATTAGACTCAGCACTGTAAAAAATAAAGAAGACAGGAATTATTAACATCATCATCGAAATGGCCAATGAAATGCAATAAGTGCAAGAAAAATACAAAACCATAAATATGTTCCAAATAAAGCCTAAATACATCCCCATCATTGCTTTTTGATTTCAAGATGTCATCCATGCAGTACTGTGGAAGTTGGGTAAACTCAGGTCCACCAGTCAGTGTTTGAGTTCGGCAATGATCAGTTTGAATGGAGAGTATATCTGTTTGTGTGAACATATCTGAAGCCTTTACATGTTCTGTGCAAAAATACACTGAAAGCTCTGGTTAAAAAGCCAGTTACATATCACCACTGACATGTTATTA
>NW_026985782.1:0-12287 GCF_018555375.3 Anguilla rostrata | reverse complement strand
CCACTAAATACTGCTGAGATCTGCACAAAGAGGAACTCACTTAATACTGCTGAGATCTGCACAAAGAGGAACACTTATATACACTGATAACATGCAGGTGACACCAAATTTAGGGCTAAATGTTTCTTTGCAGTCCTCCAGATGTGCTGTTACTGTGGTACCTAAAAGAAAAGGAAAGGCCCTGTCAGAAAGCCCCTGGAGATCCACAGGCCGGGACCGTAAGGCCATGAACCCACAGCCAGGCTGGGACCGTAAGGTCGTGAACCCACAGCCAGGCTGGGACCGTAAGGCCATGAGCCCACAGCCAGGCTGGGACCGTAAGGTCGTGAACCCACAGCCAGGCTGGGACCGTAAGGGCCCATGCCCCCAACAGAAGGCGGGGCCCTTTTAAGGTCGGGAACCCCACCCGGGGCGGGGAAACCTTTAAGGCCATAAAGCTCAAATCCTACTAAACCCTTTAAAAGAAATTCTAAAAAAACTGCAATGAGGGCCCAAGTCGTCCGGTATGCTTTGTGCAAAGGGGAATTTTGCTCATTTTGGACGTCATGGGGCCCTGGCCCCTTTTTCCCAAATTCCTTTTTCCCCCCCAGCACCCAACCTAGAAAGATGAGGGAGATGATTCTATGTTTTTTTGCTAAACCCCGATCGTTGCCCACGCACACATGAACGCGAAAAGGGCGCACCAAAAACACACATACAAAAATTTACTTCCCTCAGGCACTGGTTTTTTAATAGGTGCAGCCCTCTCCTGGATCCCCCTAAATGTGGTCCGTGGTTGGGGCCTTGTGCGCCTCCGTTTATATGCGGGTTACCACGAGTGTTTTCCCCCAGCTTTTTTTTGTGGAAGATTGCGCCTCTTGTACAGCTTTGACACATTCCACTCAGGAAAAATCTCCGTCCAGATGATGAACGCATTGTAGGCCGATACATTTAGTCTAAATTTGACACTTCTGACCCCTTTTAGCCTCCACTTTCACTGTCGGGTCAAATGGACCCGAACAGTATCTCTGTGATATAAACATGCGGGGGTGGGGGGGGGGGGGGTTGCAAATACATGAAATGAACCATTTTCATTTCAAATGTTGATTACACTAATTAAGGCCAGTAGAAGAAGTTTCATACTGAAAAAATACTTTTAAGTATTTTTCCTAGATTTTCAAACTTTAAAAAGGGTCCATTTGACCCGCAACATAACAGGAGGGTTAAATATAATTTATATTTATATTTAATTTGGCATTGCTACACAGAATAATAATATTATCCATGGTGGTGAACATTTTCTGAAAGTATACACGTCTGCTTTATAATGGCATGGATATGATGCCATTCCTAATGAACACACCTCCAATCATATACATCGCTGGTCGAGAGGTTATCGGCGTTTCCTTTAGCATTTTCCCCCATTTCCTCTTCCTTCTCGATCAGGTCTGATTACATTACATGACGTTGCTGGTAATTAAAACTGTAGAAATATATACACTAAGTAGAGAAGAGAAGGCTGCATTTCCTGACGGGCCAACCTGACAAATATTCTGCTTGCTGTGGGGTTACTGACAGCGGCCAGGTGAGTAGGCTACTTGTACTTTATCTTGCTCAGTTTTTGGTTGAAAAGAAAATATATAAGTGCGCTGGCCTCAATATTTTTATTGACATACTTTCACTGGAAATCGCTTTGAATTCAGTGGAATCATCTTTGTTTTTTTTTTTATAATGTAACTCCATTTATTTCTTGAGCTTAAAAAAACATGTATAGACAACCAATTACACCTTCTTCAGATCAAAAAACCCTCAACAACGTTCCCAGGAAACGTAAATAAGATTGTTTTTTTCTGTTCTGTACAGTAATAATTTGTCAAATAGTTGGAAATGTGTTGTCTACAGTTTTAATACGCATTTTCACTCATTTACTGTTTCTTGGCGAAGTTCTTCTCTAGACAGCAAGACTATCAAAGTGAAAACGAAGGTCAGTTAACGTTCACTTTTAGCTTTAAATTTTCCAGCTGATCGTATAACTTCGTATCTTTTTTAATGAAGTGCCTCTCGTTTCAAGATATCCATAACTTATTTTTAGATATCTTAAAAGGACTTTTGACTAGTCATAATTCAAATTCGAGATATCTCCGCTTTAGTTTTGACTAGTCATAACTCCAGTTCAAGATATCTATTTGTATTTTGACTAGTAATATCTTTATTTCAGATATCAAAAAAGATCATTTAGATGTCTTCAATAACAAGGAATTAAAAATACCTTTAATTTGAATAATGACGAGTCAGAACTAAAGTGAAGATATCTCGAATCTGAGTTGCGACTACTCATAATTTAAATGGAGATATCTGAAATTCACGTTTTAGATAGTCGAAACTGAATTGTAGATATCTTTAATTGGAGTTCTATTGAACTTAATGGCGAAATCTTACTAGTCAAAATGTAATTAGAGATATCTTAAATTAGCGTTTTGACTAGTCAAAATTTGATTAGAGATATCTTAAATTAGCGTATTGACTAGTCATAAATGAATTACAGATATCTGTAATATGAATCCGCCGGAGAGGGCATTAAATGTTAAGAGGGCTTGCCATAGAGGTCGAACGTTCTGTCTGCAATCTAATCACAATGGGACATTTTACAACATAAAACAAAACTGGCCTCTGGGATCAATTTAACAGGTCATTAAACGAGGAAATATACTAAATCGGAGTAGATAGAGCAATTAAATCGTTTCAGAAGTTCACTGATAGTTCCGTGATGCTATTTTTTTTACTTTAGAAATCAGGAATTTTTATGCGAACTTGACTCTGTTTTCGGATTCCTGAGGGTGGCACCCTCAGGAATCCGAATCAGCTCGAATGGTATTTTGTTGCCAGTGAACATGTTTTCTGGTGGCTATGTCACCGGGAAAACTCGTTTGACCAGAAATATTTGTACACATATTTTTTTTCTACGAGACCGTAGGGTAATTTTTCTTTTTCGAATGGGTGTTTTTTTTTATTATTAGGGTGAAAATGGGGACATGAGCCTGGTCGATCCCAGTCCCCAGCTGCAATGGAATTTTGAAGCCATCGGGGCCGCTGCTTGAAACTGAAACATTTTAGCACGTGTTGCGTTTTGAGAGCACACTTTTCATTAAATGACGCATCCCATAGCAATACATACCAGTAAATGCGTGCAGTATATTCGTTTTACTGTACGAATATCAAATAATATTGGTTCATGTTGAATAAAAACAGAAACAAACCCTATAGGCCTATTCAAAGTCGCATAGGTGATGATGCGTTTCCCTCCAACTACAGTGATTACATGCGGAGCGAATTAGCGGCTAATTTTTAAAATCGTATTATAGGAAACATTCATATTCTGGCAAATTAGCGATATATATGTTATTTGACTATACTGTTGCATTTATGACATTATGCATGAAGAATAAACGGTCAAAATATGTTTTCTGAAAGATCGCAAAACAGGTTTGACCGCCCTACTATTAGTCGGTAGGAGGTATCTCACATAGGCTACATACAGAACAATAAAGGAACCACAGAGCCAGCTCTTGCAGGTGAGAAAGGGTGAGGCTGCATGTTTCTGCATCTTTAATAACATAGCTGGCTCTGGTGGGACCAATGAACTTTTACACATTTTTATTTATTGTGGGGGCAGGCGGGGGTAGGGCTGGGGAGCAAATGTAAACCTATCAATCTCACTCCTACGCCCCTGGCTAGCGGGTTACCATGTCCCCAAAATCGTCTCTGACTATCGCTTACATGACAGCCTCCTGTCTCTTCACTGGCAAAATTAATAAAATCTCTACAATCTCTCGTCTCTGAATATTCTTATATCGGAACTTGCTGTAGCCTATGATCTGTGTACACGTTCGGGATAATTTGAATTTTGTTTTTACTCCGAAATAACCAAAAGATAGCGTGTTTATTCCGTTTCTAAAGTAAATTCAGATTTCAAACGTTTCCACACTGCATTTTGCATACGTTTTGTATGTGTACAGGAAACAAAAACAACCATGCAAAAATGAAAAAGTAATAGTCTATGGCTCCGACACAGACCAGTCTGCAACATTGTTGTTGACAGCGGAAGAAACATTATTCTGAATGTCTGGATGGAGTGTGGGGTGTGTTATATTTATTCCATTCTACAAGCCGAACTGCTGTGGATAAAACTTTGTGGACAACCGCCCTGGCAGCTTAACTGCTACGGTTGACGTCGACGGCCGCTAGTGTAGCCTTATACGCGGGCACAGTCAGAGACGGTTTGATAATGAAGTGGTTAGGTACAGTTTAGGCTAGTAACGCATGTCCTCAGATATGTAGATTAATATTTCTCTACATTAATATTTTTCTACTGTAGTGCTCCGTAGCCGCTGGACCATTCTCCCTTGAGAAAACGGAAATCAGAACGTAACACCACAAACTTTTAAATCTAGAACAAGTTCATTTTATGTAATATTATGTTTAATATCAGATTCTCGTTTTTCAACAGTCACGATTCAACGGTCAATCACTGTTGCATTTAATATTATCCGGGGTTGGCCGTCCCATTTACAGTATCTTGGCTGAACCACCGCGCCGAATTGAGAGTATTTTTGATGAACCTCTTGACAATCAATTTACTGTTCGAAATACAGGACAACAGCGACCTCTTCCCCATTCCCGTCTCAATAACCATACAAGAGACACCCCTCATTCTGGCCCACCTTGTTACAGTGAGTGCCATAATGTTTGGGACAAAGACACATTTTCTCGATTTAGCTCTGTATTCCACAATTTTGGATTTGCAATCACATAATTCAAATGTGGTTAAAGTCAGGGTTCAAATTACGGGCGGTGATGCCACTGATGGGAAATATATTGTAATATTTACGATTACAGGTAAGAAGGATATATAAATGTTTTGACACCCCCAACATGTTATTTTCACCTCTTTTGGGGGGGGTCCAAGTCTTAATTAGGGGGGTCAGACCCCCCCAATTCCGCCCGTAATTCGAACCCTGGTTAAAGTACAGAGTCTCAGCCTTTATTGAAGGGTCTTTTCATACATTTTGGTTTCACCTTATAGAAATTACAGCGCTTATTATACACAGTGCCCCCATTTCAGGGCATCATAATGTTTGGAGAAATGGCATCACAAGTGTTTCTAATTAGTCAGGTGTCTTCAGTTACTTCCTTAGTGTGGGTATAAGAGAGCTTTCAGTATCTAGTTTTGATTCTAGCTTTGTGATTGTTATTGGGATTTGTCAGCATGAGGACCACAGCTGTGCCAAAGTCGACGGCTTTTCCCTCATTTTCCCTGTGAGTAAAAAAAGGATGAAACAGACCAAAGAGAGAGAGAGGGGTCATAAATGTTCCGCTCTCAGATGAAGTCCGAATTGAAGCCGACAGCTTGACAGCTAGCAGCTCCCAATCTCTCAAAAACACACACACAAGCTCATATCAAGCGCATTTCTATGAGCCGTGAATGGCCCTTCCTAACTTGTGCACATTCCTTTCCTTCACAGGCAATGGCATCTCAAGACGCGCTTCCCACAGTGAAAAATGAACATGTTGAAAGCCAGGTCAGTTTTTCTGTATGTTCCATTTATTTATACTGGGGTAGCGGTTCAAGTATGCCACCTGCCAAGTGAGAGACTGGCAGGGTGTACCCTGTTCAGCATTCGCAGACACAATGACCACACTCTCACTCTCAGACACTAAAATCTGTCCCCCCTGACCTTTAAACACACAGAATTTAAGTACAGCTGCCCAGTTCTTCTGTATCTTCTAACTCTTCTTCTTACGTTTCTTCATGTTCTTGCTTTTTCCCCTTTTCCTCTTGGTTCTCACTCAGGAAACTGTAGAAAACTGCACTATAGAGCAGAGAAGGCTTCTGAGTCTTCTTCTTTTGCTTCTTTGCTTTCTTAATTTTCCTGCCTATTACATCATCAGAAATGCTCCAGTCCTGTAAGTGCCCCAACCAGACACGATGCCAGCGCTCAGTCTTAGGGGGGGGGGACAGATGAACTGTAATGGGTGGCACAAGTTATTTGCTTATTTTTGATGATCTGATATTGTATTTGATTCATGTTTGATTCATGCAGCACTGACAATTAGGTAGCATACAGCCTAATAATTATTAGAATGTGTCTATGTCTAGATTTATTATTCAATGGCATTAACTGGAATGGCTATCCAGCCAATCATAGTAGTGCTTGCATCACAGAACCCCCCTGTCAATCAAAGACACTCCATATTTCTCTATTTTAATGTCTTGATTTATAAGGAACATAGACTAGGTTAGTAAATTACTTTTATTTTTTAAATGTACTTTTTTTATCAGAAAGATACAATAATTGAATTTATATGTAAATGATCTGATTTATTTCTGGAGGGCACAGCATTCTGAGTGGGTGGGCCTGGCCCTATAAGGCACACCCCCCGGCCCCCCACCCCCCTCCCATATCGACGGGTCCTCTGCCAACTGGACAATATTTACTTCAGCCAGTAACAACATGTAAACAACTTGTTCCTTTAATGACAGTGTTCATATATTGTCGGAAGTAATGCATTGTGCAAGGAGGAAGGCTACAATTTGCTAGCAAACTTTTAGGTAGTGAAAACATTTTGGAAACATGTTGAATGTTGAGTAAGTTAGCGCCTCCCCCATACCGCCTCCCCCATTAGCGCCTCCCCCATACCGCCTCCCCCATTAGCGCCTCCCCCATTAGCGCCTCCCCCATTAGCGCCTCCCCCATTAGTGCCTTCCCCATTAGTGCCTCCCCCATTAGTGCCTCCCCCATACCGCCTCCCCCATTAGCGCCTCCCCCATTAGTGCCTTCCCCATTAGTGCCTCCCCCATTAGTGCCTCCCCCATACCGCCTCCCCCATTAGTGCCTCCCCCATACCGCCTCCCCTCATTAGGGCCTCCCCCATACCGCCTTCCCCATTAGCGCCTCCCCCATTAGGGCCTCCCCCATACCGCCTCCCCCATTAGTGCCTCCCCCATACCGCCTCCCCCATTAGTGCCTCCCCCATACCGCCTCCCCTCATTAGTGCCTCCCCCATACCGCCTCCCCCATTAGTGCCTCCCCATACCGCCTCCCTCATTAGTGCCTTCCCCATTAACGCCTCCCCCATTAGTGCCTCCCCTCATTAGTGCCTCCCCCATTAGCGCCTCCCCCATTAGGGCCTCCCCATTAGTGCCTCCCCATTAGGGCCTCCCCCATTAGTGCCTCCCCCATTAGTGCCTCCCCTCATTAGTGCCTCCCCCATTAGGGCCTCCCCCATTAGTGCCTCCCCATACCGCCTCCCCCATTAGGGCCTCCTCCATTAGCGCCTCCCCATTAGCGCCTCCCCCATTAGCGCCTCCCTCATTAGTGCCTCCCCCATTAGGGCCTCCCACATTAGTGCCTCCCCCATTAGTGCCTCCCCCATTAGGGCCTCCCCCATTAGTGCCTCCCCCATTAGCGCCTCCTAGATACCGCCTCCCCTCATTAGTGCCTCCCCCATTAGCACCTCCCTCATTAGTGCCTCCCCCATTAGCACCTCCCTCATTAGTGCCTCCCCCATTAGCGCCTCCCTCATTAGTGCCTCCCCCATTAGCACCTCCCTCATTAGGGCCTCCCCCATTAGGGCCTCCCCCATAGCACCTCTTCTATTAGAGGAGACAGTTTTAGGAGATTGTGAAAATAAATACAACAAATATATAAATCCTATCAACTTAGTGATGCTTAAGTGAAAAATTAATTTGTATGCAGATGGTTCTTTATTGTTGTGCCCCCTCACCAGCTCAAGTCTTACAACCTGCAATTTGCAGACGCGCAGTGACTGACTGTGCAGGGCTCTGTGACTTCCTTTCACCCTCCGAAACCAGACAGTGTGTTAAACACAGAGAACGCTAAGAGCAGTGCTGAGTACTGTTAAAATCAGACAGTGTTAAACACAGAGCTCGCTCAGAGAGTAGTGCTGAGTACTGTTAAAATCAGACAGTGTGTTAAACACAGAGAACGCTAAGAGCAGTGCTGAGTACTGTTAAAATCAGACAGTGTGTTAAACACAGAGAACGCTAAGAGCAGTGCTGAGTACTGTTAAAATCAGACAGTGTTAAACACAGAGCAGGCCCAGAGAGCAGTGCTGAGTACTGTTAAAATCAGACAGTGTGTTAAACACCTAGAACGCTAAGAGCAGTGCTGAGTACTGTTAAAATCAGACAGTGTTAAACACAGAGCAGGCCCAGAGAGCAGTGCTGAGTACTGTTAAAATCAGACAGTGTGTTAAACACAGAGAACGCTCAGAGAGTAATTCTGAGTACTGTTAAAATCAGACAGTGTGTTAAACACAGAGAACGCTCAGAGAGTAATTCGGAGTACTGTTAAAAGACCGTCAGATTCTCGTTTTTCAACAGTCACGATTCAACGGTCAATCACTGTTGCATTTAATATTATCCGGGGCTGGCCGTCCCATTTACAGTATCTTGGCTGAACCACCGCGCCGAATTGAGAGTATTTTTGATGAACCTCTTGACAATCAATTTACTGTTCGAAATACAGGACAACAGCGACCTCTTCCCCATTCCCGTCTTAATAACCATACAAGAGACACCCCTCATTCTGGCGCACCTTGTTACAGTGAGTGCCATAATGTTTGGGACAAACACACATTTTCTCAATTTAGCTCTGTATTCCACAATTTTGCATTTGCAATCACATAATTCAAATGTGGTTAAAGTCAGGGTTCAAATTACGGGCGGTGATGCCACTGATGGGAAATATATTGTAATATTTACGATTACAGGTAAGAAGGATATATAAATGTTTTGACACCCCCAACATGTTGTTTCACCTCTTTTGGGGGGGTCAGACCCCCCCAATTCCGCTCGTAATTCGAACCCTGGTTAAAGTACAGAGTCTCAGCCTTTATTGAAGGGTCTTTTTATACATTTTGGTTTCACCTTATAGAAATTACAGTGCTTATTATACTCAGTCCCCCCATTTCAGGGCATCATAATGTTTGGGACAAACCTAATTAGTCAGGTGTCTTCAGTTACTTCCTTAGTGCGGGTGTAAGAGAGCTTTCAGTATCTAGTTTTGATTCTAGCTTTGTGATTGTTATTGGGATTTGTCAGCATGAGGACCACAGCTGTGCCAAAGTCAATGGCGTTTCCCTCATTTTCCCTGTGAGTAAAAAAGGATGAAACAGACCGAAGAGAGAGAGAGAGAGAGGGGTCATAAATGTTCCGCTCTCAGATGAAGTCTGAATTGAAGCCGACAGCTTGACAGCTAGCAGCTCCCAATCTCTCAAAAACACACACACAAGCTCATATCAAGCGCATTTCTATGAGCCGCGAATGGGCTCTTCCTAACTTGTGCACATTCCTTTCATTCACAGACAATGGCATCCCAAGACGCGCTTCCCAAAGTGAAAAGAGAACGTCTTGAAAGCCAGGTCAGTTTTTCTGTATGTTCCGTTTATTTATACTGGGGTAGCGGGTCAAGTATGCCACCTGCCAAGTGAGAGACTGGCAGGGTGTACCCTTTTCAGATATGCCACCCACCAAATTAGAGACTGGCTGGGTGTACCCTGTTCAGCACCCTGTTCTGCACTCACAGACACAATGACCACACTCTCACTCTCAGACACTAAAATCTGTCCCCCCTGACCTTTAAACACACAGAATTTAAGTACAGCTGCCCAGTTCTTCTGTATCTTCTATCTCTTCTTCTTACGTTTCTTCATGTTCTTGCTTTTTCCCCTTTTCCTCTTGGTTTTCGCTCAGGAAACTGTAGAAAACTGCACTATAGGTAGAGCAGAGAAGGCTTCTGAGTCTTCTTCTTTTGCTTCTTTGCTTTCTTAATTTTCCTGCCTATTGCATCATCAGAAATGCTCCAGTCCTGTAAGTGCCCCAACCAGACACGATGCCAGCGCTCAGTCTTAGGGGGGGGGGACAGATGAACTGTAATGGGTGGCACAAGTTATTTGCTTATTTTTGATGATCTGATATTGTATTTGATTCATGTTTGATTCATGCAGCACTGACAATTAGGTAGCATACAGCCTAATAATTATTAGAATGTGTCTATGTCTAGATTTATTATTCAATGGCATTAACTGGAATGGCTATCCAGCCAATCATAGTAGTGCTTGCATCACAGAACCCCCCTGTCAATCAAAGACACTCCATATTTCTCTATTTTAATCTCTTGATTTATAAGGAACATAGACTAGGTTAGTAAATTACTTTTATTTTTTAAATGTACTTTTTTTATCAGAAAGATACAATAATTGAATTTATATGTAAATGATCTGATTTATTTCTGGAGGGCACAGCATTCTGAGTGGGTGGGCCTGGCCCTATAAGGCACACCCCCCGGCCCCCCACCCCCCTCCCATATCGACGGGTCCTCTGCCAACTGGACAATATTTACTTCAGCCAGTAACAACATGTAAACTGTCATGGTTCTGGGGTGTAGTGGCCTTGTACTGCCACTAGAGGGCACCTGGCCTTTGAGAATTTCTTAATGTGTTCCAGGTGTCTGATTTCTCAATTATCTTCACCTGGGGAGGTGCCTTTATAAGCACTGCCAGAACACCCATCTGCGCTTCTGTGTAAAATCCTGTTAACACAAAGCCGGTACGGTAGAAGTATAGGTGCTCTGTGGACGGTTTACGGAACTGTGTTGTGGTTGGTTCTGTGTCCTCTTAAGGCGAGTCAGTCTCTTAGCGCAGTGAGCGCATTCTGACACCTTAAGAGCATTTATACTTTTATTTTGAGCTTGTGTGAGCCGGTGGGTATCGGGACGTTGTCCCGGGTAATGTATTTTGTTTGTGTTTTTCTGAGCTGCGTCTCAGGGTGTTCTTTTCGCTGAGTAAGTTTTGCTACTCAGTTGTCTTTTCATTTGAGACCAGTTTTGGGTTTGGTACCAGAGCTTCGCCTCTGTACCACTGGCCCATTTCTTTTTCCGCCCTGGTTTTCACGGGTCGCTTTTGGTTTCGCGAGCCAGTTTTACGGCTGGACAAGGGGGTCCTTCGGAGTGGTTTTTTACTCCGTGTTTTCTTTGTTGTTGTTTAGGATCCTTTGTGTGCGGGAGTTGCTCTCCCAAGGATCTTACTTGTTTTGTGTTTTACTTTCGGGTGTTCCCCTGCCTTTGTCCTTCGGGACTTTGTGGCTAACGCTTCCGGTAGCGTTAGCTTTTTCGTTCCCCTATATTCGTCGCTTCTGGTTCTCCAACACCCCCACACCGTTATAGTACACAGAAGCCTTATGGAGATACCAGCGACCGATATTGTGGTAGAAATGGACGCTAACACTCTGGAGAGGGCGGTAGCCGCCCAGCAAGCAACCATTTCTAACCATGGACAGGGGTTACAGCTACTCCAGGCACAGCAGGCAGCTACGGCGGAGCAGCAGGCACTGATCTTCCGTAGACAGGAAGAGATGTTGCAGCAACTGAGCAGACAACAGGAAGTGCTAATAGGGCTCGCAGACAGTTTTCGCCAGTTGGCAAGCGAGTCCCGCTCCCCGACGGCGCCCGTACCGTCACCAGTGGCACAAGCACTGTCATTCACTACACTTCCCCAACCAGGGTTACCAAATGCTAGGGAGCCTAAATTACAGCTTCCGTTGCGCTACAGCGGGGAGGCAGGAAAGTGCAGAGGCTTCCTGTCTCAGTGCCTAATTTTTTTTAAATCACAACCCTCCCGTTTTACTACCGAGGATGCTCGAGTAGCGTTCATTTTATCTCTACTTACTGGGACTGCTCTGGCGTGGGCTGACCCTTTAGAGGAGAGTCTAGCTTGGGACTCGGTTTGTGACTGGAATCCGCCGGCAGACGAGTGGGATGGTAGTTTTAATTCCGATTTAGAGGAGGAGTTTTTATCACAGTCTTCCGGTGGTGAGGATGAGGCGCAAATTTTAGGAGCGGTTTCCGTTCCCCTTCCTCCCAATGTGCCGGAGGATTACAGAGAATTAGCGGAAGTGTTCAGCAAGCAAAGGGCCACCACACTGCCGCCGCACCGACCATATGACTGCGCCATAGACCTCTATCCGGGTACTGTGCCTCCTAGGGGTTCGCTATATTCCTTGTCGATTCCCGAGGGCGAGGCTATGAGGAGGTACATTCAAGAAGCATTAGCTAGTGGGTTTATTAGACCCTCAACCTCACCGGCAGGGGCCGGATTCTTTTTTGTAGGAAAGCAAGACGGTAGCCTGAGACCGTGTATTGATTACAGAGGTCTCAATACGATCACCATAAAGAATCGGTACCCGTTGCCCCTTATGAATTCGGCATTTGAGCGCCTCCAATCGGCAG
>NW_026985781.1:0-12514 GCF_018555375.3 Anguilla rostrata | reverse complement strand
AATTTTGGGCAGAACCCAAAAAATAATGAAATAACGAACTTTTCAACATACTCTACCCCTTCTGTTGGCGGGGTTTTTTACCCAACCTTGATATAAAACCCTGGGATTTTTGGGCCCAAAAGATTTGCCCAAGGGGGAAGCCCATTCCCTTTAAAATTTCCCCTGCCACATGTATGGCTCCCCTAATGTGTTTTTATTTTTTAACTACAGCAAAAGGAAACAAAAATTTTTAAAATTTACACTGTGAGAGTTTCCCTTTTCTATATATTTATTTGCACAAATAACCCCGTATCTTTTCCCTTAACTACTAAAAAGCAATGTGGGGGAGCGGTTAACTCAGGGTTAAATGCCTAAAGGGTACAGCCCGATTTATTAAATGATTCGGGTTTAAAGTTTGTCGCACTATTCAAATACTACCCCTTTGAATGGGGAAATTTTTAGAGTCCATATTAAGCAGATGTGGTTTCAAAAAATTTAAATTTTTTTTTTTTTTAATTACCATAAAACCCCTTTTTTTAAAAAATTATGGGTGGATTTTACTGACCCTTTTCCCCCTTCCCGGGAGCAGTGTCTCAGTGCATCACGGGCTATTAAAAAACAACAGTATTATTGATGCAAAAAATAAAAAAAAATACAAAAAAAAAGTTTGGAGGGTCCGATAGTTTTTTTTGTGATAGCATTTAGGATATACATTCAGAATATTTTCCCGAATTTTATTGTCATTGTTTTGGGAAGTTTTTGTTTATTTTTGGTTAAATAATGTTTGCTGCATTTTTTTCTGAAAAATTATATTAAAGAATATTCATTCATTGCGGTTGGCGCCAATGATGTTTTACGTTTTCATCACCTGGCTAACTGCTTTCTAGGTGAAGCCAGTTCACCCAAATGAACTTTTTCCTCGTATGGCTTTGACTGCTGCACCCTTCAGCACCTAAGGCATAGGAGGCCAACCTAGGCCCTGGAGAACCACAGGGTCTGCTGGTTTTTGCTTTTACTCAGCAATTGATTGATCAAGTAACATACTCGAATACACAGTGAACTCAACTCACCGGCTTTCTTTGGTCTAAGTGGTTGTTGTATTTAAAGTGAAAACAAAAACCAACCAACAAAAACATGTGGCTCCCCAGGACCAGGGTTGGCTATCCATGACCTAAAGCGTGTATCAAAATGTTGGATGCTCATAGTTTTGAGGGTTAATCTCTTTTTCACGCAAAGACTGATTTGTGCCAGATTTTGAGCCGGTGTGTCCAATCTTATCCCAAAAGATACGGGTGCATGTTCTCATTAAGCACAGACACCTGATTCTTCTTATCAGAGTATTGACTGAAGACTATGATTAGTTTATTAATTTGGCAAACCAGACTCTACTAATTGGCAGCTCAATAAGATCTCTAGTTGTTGAGTGAGGAGTGCTTTGTTTGGGTTGGAAAGATGGTAGATCTGCAGGGAAAGAGTTGGTTACCACTGTTCTACGTGAAGCTAGAAGATGTAAATAAACCTCTACTGTTTAGGTGCTTGGAGTATCTTCTGGAGTATTATATGTAATTTCAGATTGCAAACTAAATTAACTGACATCCTACTACTTGCCATGCAAGTGGGAAACACCTGATTTTCTATAAATGACATGTTTCCTGTATGACAAGTTTTTCGGCCTATGGGTCTACATAGTTTTTGAACCCCTTCTGTAGTACCCCATTTTTTAACACAAGTCTGAAAATGTCATACCCAAAAAAAAAAAGAAAATGGTTACGATTCTTGAATGTAAAGTAACCCTTGGGAGTGAGTTTCTCAAGAGGGTAACTCTAACTGTTACTGAAACCAAGTAACAGAAGCTCAAACACAGGGAAAATGGGAGCTTTTTTTCTTAACTAAAACATTTAAGTGCATACAGAGGCTTAAGCCTGTGCCTGGTGGTTTTAGAAACAATGTAGACACAGCCACAATGCTGGACAAATCCTGGTTCAAATTTGATGACAATACCACAAAAAAATGCAGCTGCAAGCAGCGATGAGGGGGCCAAGCAGTCCAGCAGGGCAGAGTCGCCATGGCAACTTGATTGGATCATGTTAAAAGCGTGGCTGTATGTCAGGGTTTTGGCGGGTTGGACCCAAGCGCAGAGTAAAAAGGAGACTCAAAGGTAAACGAAACAAAGACTTTACTTATACAAAAAAACAAACAGGATCAAACAAAAGGCCACGAGGGGCAATTACAAATGAAAACTCAAAAATACTTAACAAAAACACAAGCATAGAAACTCAGTCAAAACACTGGGAACACACAACGAGGGCAGAAAACAGTAAACTGAAACAGTCAGGCAGAAATCAAGCAGGGCAAAACAAGCAGACGGAACACATAGGCAGAAAAACAAATGAAACGCACAACGCACAAGCAGGACCGAAGCGGGCAGAATCATAAACGAACACAGAAACAAAGTCAGAAACACAAGGAACCAGCACCCGAGTCAGGGAGACAAAGGACTTAAATAGACTCAAAATCAACAAGAGGCAGGAGGGCACAATTAACAATCAAACCAGGACAGGGTGGGAACAACGAGACACAATCAGAAACAATAATAAAATAGTTGAAAGCAATAATACAATTAACAGGGTAACGAGGAGGACACAAAACAGAAGTGCGGCCAACAAGGAAAAACAGAGACAGAAACACAGAACCATGACACTGTAAGCACTGATAGCAAGTTTTAGGTCAACTGACCAAAGATTGGGTGTAACTGAGATATGAGCTCACGTCCTGTTTGGGTCGTTTGCCTTTGATTTGGCTGTAATGGATGAAGGTTTAGAACTTTTTTGAGGGTTGGTCTGAAGATGATCTGTGCCACGTTTGGTGAAGATTGGACAAAATATGTTGGTGTTGAAATGCCTACTTCAGGGTGAAGGACTGGGGCAAATCCATGAGGGACATAGAGGCGATCGAACAGCACTTCATCAGTATTGGTGAAGTTGACGTGTTCGTCAACGCTGAGGGGCTGATTGTTTCAATTAAGGTGTATGCGGCAAACAAACAGCGCAGAACTATGCAGAGGGATTAGATTAGTTATTCTTAGAGGATGGCAAGGAGGTAAAGGCCAGAACTACTCATTTTTGTAGTTTTTGTTCTGTTTTGTTCTTTCGTGTGTTTTCATGTTTCATGTGTTGATGTTAATTTGCCACTTGTTCATGTTTTCGCGGTCTAGTTCTAATTTTCTTGTTAGTGTTTAAAAGTACTTGCTGTTAGACTGATTCAATTTGTAACGTCTCCATTTCATATTGCCTCTTTGTGTTGTTGTTTTATGTATGTCTGTGTGCATTTTCTCCAATAAAGTCCACCTTTTGTGTTATTTGTCTACTGATGTGTAAGCCATGCAGTTATTTTCTGGAAGGAGAAAAAGAAATTCATCGGTAATTGGTATTTCATTAGTATTTCAGCGCAAATGCTGCAGTAAATGACACCAATTTTTTGCCACATCCTCAGGAAGGAGTCCTGAGTCCATATACCAAGTTTGGTATCAAAACATCAAAGCGTTGCTGAGATATACCCTCACTTCTTGTCGTTTTGTGTCCTCAAAAAGGGGTACTGAGTCTATGTACCACGTTGTACCAAGTTCGCTGTTACATCAAAGCGTTGCTGAAATATGAGCTCACTTCCTGTTTGGCGGCTTTGCCGCCATTTTCTATTGACTGTAATAGACAAATGCTTTTGTCTCTGCCTTGGGATCTCCCAAGATACAACCACACACAATAATTACTTCTTTAAGGCAAACACATCAACAGTTATTGGGCAAAACACGTTTTTACTTATTGCGGTGCCCCCCAGTGGTCAAACGACATTTTTTTTGCACGTCCTCAGGAAGGAGTACTCAGTTTATGTACCAAGTTTGGTGTTGATGCAACAAAGCGTTGCTGAAATATGAATAATAAGAAAAGGTACAAACACAATGGGTGTCAACCAGCTTTGCTGCTTGGCCCCCAATGAGCATTCTGCATTTTTTTCTGAGCTATGTCTGGGGGGGGTTGACAGTCAGGGGGGAAGCAAGCCTACTACTTCTTCCATGAGCATGTAGTAAACATTATATTGAATTTTGCACCACTAATAACCCATAGTACCATTTGGTTAATTACAAAATAAACATGAGCTATCTAATTTACTAATCCATTGATTGCAGTCCATTGATTAAAGTTTACAATGCCTTCTGTTGTGGAGTCAAAGCCATTTTCACTGTCCTCCTCAGAAATATTCACTCAGATGAGTGATTTCTTCCAAGACCTACAAATGCAGCGTCTTCTGTTTGGACTGCAAAATAAATTTTTGTTGCAAAACAACCTTTGTCAGCACAAAGTCTCAAAAATTTTGAAAAAAAGTTATGGCTTATTTACCCAGGGGAAACAATGCATGTCCTTTCATGCAAGCAAAACATCCGACACACTGAAATGTCATTTCATTTTCTAAAATGCTTCTCAGTCGTCACTAAAATACCAGCATATCACTAGCTGACAGTGTACAGGGCAGAAGTTATACTGTCTATGTTGAGTTGTTGTGGGTCCCATTGGCTATAGTGAGAGACTGCTTGGCCAGTACTGATCAGAGAAACTTTTTGGTGGGCTTGTTTTGTTCCGGAGACTCTATACAACCCAGAGATGACATTCTTTTGTACACAGTATTTTTGGCATGTATACAAAATGGAAACACGGACAACAATGATAATTCCTCCAGAGAATTTCTAAGTAAAGAATGGACATTTTTATCAAGGTTTCTATGGTTTGGCACATTTTGGGGTCTAAAATGACTATGGATTTTGTTCACTGGATTCTTGCCGTGACAAGCACACTGATTTTAGCGTGATGGGTATCGTCTGTGGATTTCCAAAACACAAAGAAGGTGAAGAACGCCCACACTTGTTTTGCCACCCCACAT
Organism: Anguilla rostrata; assembly: GCF_018555375.3. Classification (NCBI taxonomy): domain Eukaryota; kingdom Metazoa; phylum Chordata; class Actinopteri; order Anguilliformes; family Anguillidae; genus Anguilla; species Anguilla rostrata. The sequence goes on along the minus strand of NW_026985781.1, from coordinate 7,603 downwards.
GGTACCAAATAAGGAACCGTTGTTGCTAAAACATCAGCATCGTAAAATAGTTTATAGATATAGAACCATGAGTTTTAACACTTTCAAATAGTGTATCATGTGACCAGACTGATTGAAAATCTTACCGTAGAAAAAAAAAAAAAACAGAAAGACATGCAAATAAATCTACTCTTAACACTGTGTGAGTTAAGTGGTTAAAAATAAGTCAAAACAATCAATAAAACTAAATTCTGAAAAACCCCTCCATAAATGCTATTCCTCCGGATCTTTTCCGCCTACTTTAAAACTGCCCTGGTCCTTCCTCTTCTCAAAAAACCAAACCTAGATCCCTCCTCTCTGAACAACTACAGACCTATCTCTAAATTCCCTTCTCTGTCTAAGGTTGTAGAAAAAGTTGTTTTTACTCAGCTGGCAACTCATCTATTTATTTATTTATTTATTTATTTAATGTTTATTTGAGAGGGACAGATACATTTAAACATAGCGTATTGACAAACAATAACCAATGCAATGTATCACAGCATTTATAGCATATGCTAATTTCTGATGCTTGTCCCTAGCTGGGCTTAATAATAGCTGGGCTTAATCTGAATAATAACAACCTATTCGAAAAATTTCAGTCAGGCTTTCGTACCCTCTACAGCACAGAAACTGCCCTCCTGAAAGTGTCCAATGACCTTCTGTTGTCGGCCAATTCAGGTAATTGCTCTATCCTTGCCCTTCTGGATCTGAGTGCAGCTTTCGACACGATCGATCATGCAGTCCTTATCAATCGCCTGAAGAACTGTGTGGGCATCTCCGGTGTTGCCCTCAAGTGGTTTGAAACATATTTAAGTGGTAGACTCTTTTTCAGTCAGCATAGGCAATTCAATATCATCCCCAGCCCCAATACACTGTGGTGTCCCCCAGGGCTCGATTTTGGGCCCTATCCTCTTCTCCCTGTATATGCTCCCTTTAGGTGACATTATATGCAAATATAACACTCATTTTCATTGTTATGCCGACAAAATTTGGATGTCTGATAATTTCCTCCAGCTTAATGATAAAAAATCTGAGGTTATACTGTTTGGCCCACTCCACGCCAGAGCCCAGATTGAAATTGACCTTGGCCCACTCTCATCAAATCTAAAGCCCACTGCTAGGAGGGCGTCATATTCAATCCTGACCTCAACCTAGAACAACATGTAAACCCTTGTTTTTATCATCTAAGAAACATTGCCAAAATAAATTTTTTTCTGTCCATCTCTGATCTGAAGAAAGTCGTTCATGCTTTTATTTCTACACGTCTTGACTATTGTAACTCTCTGTACACCTGTCTTACCCAAAAATTCCTCAGTCGTCTTCAACTAGTACAGAATGCTGCAGCTCGGCTTTTAACTGGCTCCAAAAAATTTGACCATACTTCTCCTATCCTAGCATCCCTACACTGGCTGTCAGTCTCTTCAACGTGAGGGACTACATTCCGATAGCGCTTAAAGGTTTTATGAAGGAGCCATTTGGCTAAAAATTGTAAAGGAAAAAGGCATTGTGGGGGGGGGGCGGGGGGGTGGTATTAATATTAGCATTAGTAACCACTGTCCAATAGTCTGTGTTAGGTGTACAAAATTAAACTAAGCTAAAATATGTGTAGTTATGAGGAGATATTTTAGAATCTTCAGTGAACAAGCATTCTTGCATTTCATCTATCATAGTGACCTCTATCATTCTATAAACATTCCAGATGTTGAGCTGGCCTTAAAGGACGGAACCCTGTCTGTTATGACTTGTTGGCCTTAATATGGTGTAAATGCCTGCAATTATATAAATATGTTATTAAAACCACATGAGAGACTTTAGTTATTTAAATATTTTTAAAAAATCCTTCAACTCGTAGGTTGCCTATTTTATTACTATCGCAATGCACTCCTTGCATTACAGGAATTTGGCAGACGCTCTTATCCAGAGCGACGTACAGCAAAGTGTGTAACCATAACCAGGAACAAGTTTGTAGAAAACCCTAGAGAGAAGTACCGTTCCAAGTGCAGGGAACAACCGCATAGTTCAACTTGGACCCTGTAGGTTAAACTGATTAACACTAACACAAACAAGAACAGCAACAACGCAGGCTATGCAAAAATACAAGCAGCTTTACGACGAGTGCATTAACTAAGTCAACTACGAAACAGCTACCTAGTTACAACCCTAAGCTTACAGTCAATTTAGAGATTACAGGGAGGTAGGGTGGGTTGGGGAGAGGTGCAGCCTGAAGAGGTGAGTCTTCAGTTGTCGCTTGAAGTGGGTCAGGGTCTCAGCTGTTCTGACCTCCACGGGGAGGTCATTCCACCATCGTGGGGCCAGGACAGACAGGACACGTGATCGGGATCGGGAAGCGCAGGTGCAAAGAGGGGGAGGTGCCAGGCGGTCAGACTCTGGGTAGTGACGTCAAATTGTTGCTCGGGTCTCGATCCATTGCACTTGTGCATTGAGCGGTATCGAAAATGCCTTATGTTCAGACTTTTCGTTTCGAGTCAGAGCGGGACATATCTCAGGAGGAAAGCACAGAGGAAGGGCCCTCATCAAATAAATCAAATCAAAACGAGGAAGATCGGAGGAGACGAGAGCAGGGCATAAGACTGGAGATTGTGTGTGCGGCAACTGCTCGCCTATGCCAACAAAGATGGAAAAGTTGACAAAAGGATATGCACAACAAACATGCAGGCCCTATTCCTTGTGTGATAAGGACCCTGTTTTAGTCTGGCCCTGTTCAGACCTGTACTTTGTATCCAGATATATCCAGATTGTGTTTAGATTAAGTCGAAACAGATGTCAGTTCACACCTGGCATTCACACCTCCACATGCGTCTCGAGTTCCCACTTGTGATCAGATCTCACTTCCCCACTCAATATGCAAATAAACATGTACATCATTTCCGTTTGCAAAGACCAAATGCGTTGTTTTTTTTTTAACTGGCAGGAGTTTAAAAACAACTAGTATATATGTTTTTAACTGGTATATTTGTATACAGTCTATGGCAGCAATGCACTACCTGTGCCTAGTCTGCCAGAAATTAAAAGAAGAAGAAGTTTGGAAAGACCTTGGCGCGTGGGCAAAATCAAAACAAAAACAGACTGGGTCTATTCCTTGGCGTGTTCCAGGCAAACCAAATCGCTCAAGATGTTTGACGCACTCGTAATATGTCTCTATGCGCTTTTGAAATTTTCAAACGTTGTGGACAAAGCCAGCTTACGCGATTTGAGAACCAACCAAAATTATACAGTTCTCTCCGCTTCTGTTTTGCTCCAGAAAAGGATGTCAGATAGGTCTATCAGCAAACATATGGCTTAGCTATGCCCAGAAGTAGTCCTCAATAATAATAGCATTTTCCAGGAAATTATGAAAATTCGTTCACAACATTTCTTTAGGTGCAGCGTCTTTTACTGCTACCATGGAGTGAATGCATAAGTGTATGCGATGATAAGAATATTTTCGGTTACGCTGACCTATAAAACGCTATTCCAAAAGCAAAATTAGACATGTTATACATCATTAGAAAGCTTATACTCTCACCTACTGAATAAATGAATTGTCAATCAAGCCAGACTGTACTAAAAAGGAAGACAACGCCATAAACAACACGTGTGGTATTACGCACAGCTATTTTGGAAGGTACCCCAGGCATTTTCACAAACAGATTGTCCAAGACAATAGATGACCGCTCAGTAGGTCATATATTGGGACATAAAAGGGACATCTCTACGCGTAAAACCAATGGTAAGGTTGTATATTTATTCAATATTTAGTCCCAGATATTGACTGTAGAATGACATGGTATCATTTTTTAAACTTTGTTTTGTTTATTTCGTTATCCAGTGTGGCTTCTTGTTGTTTCGCACTTTAATATGATGCCGTTGGTGTGCGAATGAGTATGTACTTCTGTTTAGGCAGAGGACGTCAGTTGAGGGGCGGTCCTTCAATGTGGCCCAGGACGCCCACTGCTAAAAGAATGTGGCCATATGCGACCCAGACCACCTCCGAATGTGGTCTGAGTGATCGGATCTCAGTGCATCCTGGGTGCGTTCTCACCTGTAGTTAGAGTTGTCCACTTCTGTTCAGATCACCCAAGACGCATTTTAATGCAAGGTCTGAACAGGGCCATTGTCCTTGTACAGCTAGAGAGGTTGCAGATGCACTTTTGGCTATAAACCCTAGGTCCTCCACTGGGGAGAAAAACCTGGACCCCTTTTTTCTAAAACTTCCTTCTGATTGCTGAGTATGTTGAACATATTTCTGACCAATCAAAATGTCTATGGCATTATCCCTGAAGTTTGGAAAAGTGCTCACACTTTGCCCTTGCATAAAAGTTGGGGGGAAAGTAATTTAAATAATTATCAGCCAATTTCCAAATGGCCATGCCTAGCTAAAATTTTGGAGTACCTGGTTAATATCCAGCTGAAATAATTTAATTGGAGCGAATCTTTTCTTAGCCTAACTTGCTCAGTCTGGGTTCAGGGCTAAGCATAGCACCATGCGCAAGGGCGGTTTTAGCGATTTGGAGGCCCCAGGCAAAGACCAATGTGAGGCCCTTCTCCATTTTGCTTAATGCAATCATAGCTAGTGAACAAAAACTATTTGGAGGCAGCTCTTTTCAGTTAACAAAACCACAGAACTAAAGGACAGACCCAAATGAGAATTCTAACTGAATAACCTCAAATGACCTTCAATCAGTTAGAAGAAGACAATATGGCAAGAAAAAGATTATAAGTATATAATCTTTAATTCTTTCAAGACAAAAGTATAGTAAATGCTTTTTGATAAAGCATTTGAACATCCACTTTTGTCTAGGGGTAAAAGTCCCGGTCCAAGCGGGTGTCTGGTTTGTGGTGGGCTGCTTCTGTCTGTTGGAGTCGACACTTTCCTCCTGCACTGTAGCTGGTTCACCGCAACCAGCAGAGACAGTAACGCTAGAAGTTGCAGTAGGTGCGGTGGGTGCACAACAGGCTGAGGCAGCAGTAAGGCTGCTAACGTTAGCTAGCCCAGCTTCTTCAACTAACGTTACACCTGTTGTAACGTCAGCTAGAGTGAGAGCACCTATTATCAACCAACTTTGTTCAACAGGCAGGAAAACGTAAATTTATTTGCAAAATATCGGTAACAACCTATACCTAGTTATGTAGGGAAAAATGTTGGCTAATAGCTTTTTCTGTGCATAACATGAGAAAAGCTTTTTGGCTCGTGTTATTACGTTCACCTAACTTTGCTTTTTTTCTCTGCAGATACAAAAGAGTGGTCTCCCAGCAGCGTTCCTGGGTTGCTGTGGCGACGTGCTGGTTGCTGGCATGTGTCCTGGGATTCACCCCGTTGCTCGGGTGGCACAAGCCCATGAAAGAGATGCAATATGGCTACACGTTCATGGACGTGATGGACATGCCCTACTTGATCTACTTCAGATTCTTCGGCTGCATCCTGGCCCCTCTGTTGGGGATGGCTCTCCTCTACGCTCGCGTCTTCTGGACCATCCGTAAGCGCCTGCAGGAGTCCGCGGCCAGCGGTTCGGAACACGGAACGTATTACCTGAAGGAGCGGAACCTGGCGCTGTCCCTGGGCCTGGTCCTCGCCCTCTACGCCGTCTGCTGGCTGCCCCTGCACATCATGAACTGCATCTCTTACTTTGGCGGTAAGGACCTGCCGTTCGACGCGGGCGCCCTCCTCTCGTACGTCAACTCAGCCGCCAACCCCCTTGTTTACGCCTTCCGGATCCGCAAGTTCCAAAAGGCCTACCTGGAAATCTGGAGGCGGTACTTCCTGTCCCGGGGCGAGGAGGGGCCCCAGGGCGAGCAATCGGGCGATAACTTGGGCAGCGCCTGCCCGACCAGCACTAACCAGAGCGACAGGATGGTGAGGGGACCATGTGAACCCATTGGCCACGAGCTGGGCTTTTGAACACTGAAAGTTGTAGGCATGAGCGCCAGAAAGCATTGCTCTCCATAGTGTTCAGCGTCTCTGTGGCGGTTGGTGATTGGCAGTTGGGATGGGGAATTTCTCTCTATTTAAAATGTCTCCTTCCGAGGCCGGAGAAGACATTTTATGTCTGTGTGCAATATAGTCAAGAATATTAGAAAACGAAAATGGTTGTATTTGTGTTGTATGAAATGTTGCTAAACAGCTTCTCCTATCATCCATATCAAGAGTAAAAACATAAATAAAAAATATTTAGAGATATATATATTCATATATTTTTTAATTAAATATTCACACTGAATATTAATTTTGAGTGTCTATTTATTTATTTTTTTTACTTTTGATTGTTTACTCGTTTTTGCGATGGTGGATATTGGGGTCACCCGGATAAATAGATTTCAGGTCTCAAAATAATTACAAATTAAGCTATTACTCTATTACTTCTCCACTTATATAGTGCAATATACAGCAGCCTGTGCTGAGACCAACATTTCCACTGGTAAGGTTTTGCTGTCGCGTGGCGCCACGGCAAAATCCTTGCCGCCAGACCATAATAAAAAAAATAATAATTAAAATAAAATAAAAAATTATAAAATATAAAATTATATATATACTCTATAAAGCCTATATATTAAATTCATAAATTAAAAATGTTAAACTTTCTAAATATTTCTGCCTAAATGCGCTTTCAAATTCATACTGTCGCATCCACATATTTATTTTCGAAAAGAGCCTAGGCCGTGCGCTCCGTGCTTGCTCCTTTCTGAGGTGGTGGGAAGACTTGCAGCGTGAAGGTTGCACGGTCTGTCAAAATGTCACTATTTTTTCTTCAGCGACCTAAAAACAACAAAGAGGTAGGTAGCGACGCTTTAAATATTACAAAAAAAATACCATAGTGTTAACCAGTGTTCTAATTGGACCAAAATACGTGCCGGTACCTACTCCTCAAAATACATACCAGTGTTTCCTGCGCAATTGATCTCTTGGTGTGGTGGTGGGTGTCTGAAGGGGGGGGGGGGGGGGTGTAGCAAAGGTGAAAAAGTGTATACAAAATAGACTGTATACAAAAAACAAACAAACTCATCCCACCTCATTGTACGGTATCAAATGCTCAGACAGAATGGTGCTAAAACAATGGGTTTTATGGGTTAACAATGTGATTATATGTCAGATTAAATCGTGTTTTTGATATTTAATTTTGTCTTCAGCTGAATGACAAAAAGCAAAATGCGACATAATTTTATGACTCTGGCCTAATTTGAAATTTTAAGAAGCTGAACTTTCTCAGCAGACTCAGTTCTCTGGGGGGAATTTGTCTGACCAGACTGGTTTCAGAAACTTTTAGCAGTCATCACTTTCCTCAGAAGCATTTTCTCATGCATGCCAGTTGTTATGTAATGTGTAGTTGTCAAAAGGAAAATGTAGTTTAATACTGCCTTACCAGGCTACTAAGGGGACTGCTCCTTCATAGTTAAGAAGATCATCAGTGTCATGGTTCTGTGTTTTCCTGTCTGTTTCCCTTGTTGGGCCGCCAGATGGCGGCACTTCTGTTTTGTGTCCTGCTCCCCCCTGTTAATTGTATTGTCTCGTTATTCTATCATTGTTCCCACCTGTGTCTTGTTATCCCCTCCTTTTCTGGTTTGATTGTTTTTTGAGTTCACCTGT
>NW_026985780.1:0-6284 GCF_018555375.3 Anguilla rostrata | reverse complement strand
GGTCGCGTCATTGGGCTCAGTAAAGACCTAGCAACCGCCTAGAACTCCATAGCAACCCCCTAGCAACACCCTAGCAACCACCTAGCAACACCCTAGCAAACGGCTATAACGCCATAGCAACCACCTAGCAACACCATAGCAACCACCTAGAACACCATAGCAACGACCTAGCAACACCCTAGCAACCACCTGGAACCCAATAGCAACCACCTAGCAACACCCTAGCAACAATCTGGAACACCATAACAACTGCCTAGCAACACCCTAGCAACCACCTGGAACACCATAGCAAGGACCTAGCAACACCTTTGCAACCACCTGGAACACCGTAACAACTGCCTAGCAACACCCTAGCAACCGCCTATAACTCCATAGCAACCACCTAGCAACATCCTAGCAACCACTTAGAATACCCTAGCAACCACCTAGCAACACCCTAGCAACCACCTAGAACTCCATAGCAACCACCTAACAACACACTAGCAACCACCTGGAACACCATAACAAATGCCTGGCAACACCCTAGCAACCACCTAGAACTCCATAGCAACCACTTAGCAACACCATAGCAACCACCTGGAACACCATAGCAACCACCTAGCAACACCCTAGCAACCACCTGGAACACCATAACGACTGCCTAGCAACACCCTAGCAACTGCCTATAACTCCATAGCAACCACCTAGCAACATCCTAGCAACCACCTACAATACCCTAGCAACACCCCAGCAACTGCCTATAACTCCATAGCAACTGCCTAGCAACATCCTAGCAACCACTTAGAATACCCTAGCAACCCCCTAGCAACACCCTAGAAACCAGCTATAACTCTATAGCAACCACCTAGCAACACCATAGCAACTGCCTAGAACTCCATAGCAACCACCAAGCAACACCCTAGCAACCACCTAGCAACACCATAGCAACCGCCTAGAACTCCATAGCAACCACCTAGCAACACCATTGCAACCACCTTGAACTCCATAGCAACCACCTAGCAACACCCTGGCAACCACCTAGAACTCCATAGCAACTACCTACCACTGTTCACTCTGTTCAGCAGAAAGTCGACTTTGCATTGGCGGCAACCACACTTCACAATTTCTGCAGGAATTGTCTAGTTATTCTTTATTATTTATTCCGCCCATTTTTTGGACCGCTACTCCTCCCAGAGTTTTCGCACCACATACACGTGCAATATGTCAAATCGAGCGGCTTGATCGGGAATGGTGTGCTATTACTTTGTGGAAAGATTGGTTGCACGGTTTTTGAAAAATTTGAATTTTTGTGGGCAATTTTTCCCATAGAGAATGAATGGCGGAATGTTCACCTTTGTGATGTCACAATGCCCTGTGTTCTGGCAGCAGTACTCTGGTCTCTCTCTAGATTTGAACATTCGGCCATTCATCTCTATGGGGAAAAATTGCCCACAAATTGTGCAATGCCTCATTGGACATGGTAGAGAGTCCTTTGTCCATTGGTGGAGATCAGCCACACCCCCCTTCCTGATTGGCCGATGTTTTATATTTCATAACTTTTGAACCGTTTGTCATAGAGAACTATGGGTCGCGTCATTGGACTCAGTAAAGACCTAGCAACCGCCTGGAACTCCATAGCAACCCCCTAGCAACATCCTAGCAACCGGCTCTAACTCCATAGCAACGACCTAGCAACACCATAACAACCAGCTAGAAAACCCTAGCAACCATCTAGAATTCCATAGCAACCACCTGGAACACCATAACAAATGCCTAGCAACACCCTAGCAACCGGCTATAACTCCATAGCAACCACCTAGCAACACCATAGCAACCACCTAGAACTTCATAGCAACCACCTATAAACACCCTAGCAACAACCTGGAACACCATAACAACTGCCTAGCAACAGCCTAGCAACCGCCTAGAATTCCATAGCAACCACCTGGAAAACCATAGCAAATGCCTAGCAACACCCTAGCAACCGGCTATAACTCCATAGCAACCAACTAGCAACACCATAGCAACCACTTAGAATACCCTAGCAACCCCCTAGCAACCACCTATAACTCCAAAGCAACCACCTAGCAACATCCTAGCAACCACCTAGAATACCCTAGCAACACCCTAGCAACCGCCTATAACTCCATAGCAACCCCCTAGCAACCACCTAGAACTCCATAGCAACCACCTAGCAACACCCTAGCAACCGCCTAGAACTCCATAGCAACCACCTAGCAACACCCTAGCAACCACCTAGAACTCCATAGCAACCACCTAGCAACACCCTAGCAACGGCCTAGAACTCCATAGCAACCACCTAGCAACACCATAGCAACCACCTAGAACTCCATAGCAACCACCTAGCAACATCCTAGCAACCACTTCGAATACCCTAGCAACACCCTAGCAACCATCTAGAACTCCATAGCAACCACCTAGCAACACCCTAGCAACCGCCTAGAACTCCATAGCAACCACCTAGCAACACCATAGCAACCACCTAGAACTCCATAGCAACCACCTAGCAACACCCTAGCAACCGCCTAGAACTCCATAGCAACCACCTAGCAACCCTAGCAACACCCTAGCAACCCCTAGAACTCCTAGCAACCACCTAGCAACACACTAGAAAATCGGCCTAGACCTCCATAGCAACCATAGCACCCATAGCAACCACCTAACACCCCTAGCAACGCCTAGAACTCCATAGCAACCACCTAAGCACACACCTAGCAACCCCTAGAACTCCATAGCAACCACCCCTAGCAACACCCTAGCAACAACCCTAGCAACACACCTAGAACTCCATAGCAACCACCTAGCAACACCCTAGCAACGGCCTAGAACTCCATAGCAACCACTAGCAACACCCTAGCCACCACCTAGAACTCCTTTGCAACCACCTAGCAACACCATAGCAACCACTTAGAATACCTAGCAACCCCCTAGAAACACCTAGCAACCACCTATAACTCCATAGCAACCACCTAGCAACATCCTAGCAACCACCTAGAATACCCTAGCAAACCACTAGCAACCAACCCTAGCAACCGCCTAGAACTCCATAGCAACCACCTAGCAACACCCTAGCAACCACGCTAGCAACCCTGAACTCCATAGCAACCACCTAGCAACACCCTAGCAACGCCTAGAACTCACACATAGACAACCACCTAGCAACACCTAGCAACCCACACTAGAACTCCATAGCAACCACTAGCAACATCCTAGCAACCACTTCGAATACCCTAGCAACCCCCTAGCAACACCCTAGCAACCACCTAGAACTCCATAGCAACCCGACACCTAGCAACACCCTAGCAACCGCCTAGAACTCCATAGCAACCGGCCTAGCAACACCCTACAACCACCTAGAACTCCATAGCAACCACTAGCAACACCCTAGCAACCGCCTAGAACTCCATAGCAACCACCTAGCAACACCCTAGCAACACCTACTAGCAACCACACCTACTAGAACTCCATAGCAACCACCTAGCAACACACTAGCAACCACCTAAGAACTCCATAGCAACCACCTAGCAAACATCCTAGCAACCACTTCGAACCCTAGCAACCCCCTAGCAACACCCTAGCAACCACCTAGACTCCATAGCAACACCTAGCAACACCCTAGCAACCGCCTAGAACTCCATAGCAACCACCTAGCAACACCATAGCAACCGCCTAGAACATCCATAGCAACCACCTAGCAACACCCTAGCAACCCCTAGAACTCCATAGCAACCACCTAGCAACACCCTAGCAACCCTAGAAATCCACTAGCAACCCTAGAACCTAGCAACACCTAGCAACACCTAGCAACCACCATGAAACCCTAGCAACCCCCTAGCAACACCCTAGCAACCACCTAGAACTCCATAGCAACCACCTAGCAACACCCTAGCAACCAGCCTAGAACTCCATAGCAACCACCTAGCAACACCCTACACCACTGAACTCCATAGCACCACCTAGAACTCCATAGCAACCACCTAGCAACACCTAGCAACTGCCTAGAACTCCATAGCAACCACCTAGCAACACCCTAGCAACCACTTGGAACACCATAACAACTGCCTCGCAACACCTTAGCAACCACTTTAACACCATACAACGCCTAGCAACACCCTAGCAACCGCCTATAACTCTACAACACCTAGAATACCTAGCAACCCCCAAGCAACCACCTGGAACTCCATAGCAACCACCCAACAACACACTAGCAACCACCTGGAACACCATAGCAAATGCCTAGCAACACCCTAGCAACCAGCTATAACTCCAAGCAACCACCTAGCAACACTACAGCAACCACCTGAATCCATAGCAAGCCACCTAGCAACCGACCCATAAGCCACTACACACCTAGCAACCCTGACCCATAACAACTGCCTAGCAAACTATACACAAACATGCTAGCAACACTTGCACACCTAGCAACCCCTAGCAACCGCCTATAACCCATAGCAACCACCTAGCAACATCCTAGCAGCCACCTAGATACCCTAGCACACCCTAGCAACTGCCTATCACTCCATAGCAAATCCCTAGCATCACCCTAGCAACCGGCTTAACTCCATAGCAACCACCTAGCAACACCCTAGCAACCACCTGGAAACCATAACAACTGCTAGCAACCCCCTAGCAACCGCCTAGAACTCCATAGCAACCACCTACCAACCACTTAGCATACCTTAGCAACCACCTAGCAATGCCCTAGCAACCACCTGGAGTTCAATAGCAACCCCTGAAACTCCATAGCAACCACCTAGCACCACCCTAGCGACCTCCTAGAATTCCATGAAACCACTTAGAACTCCATAGAACCACCTAGCAACACCCTAGCAACTGCCTCAGACATCATAGCAACTACCTACCACTGTTCACTCCGTTCAGCACAAAGTCGACTTTGCGTTGGCGGCAACCACACTTCACAATTTCTGCAGGAATTGTCTAGTTATTATTATTATTATTATTTATTTATTCCACGCATTTTTTGGACCGCTACTCCTCCCAGAGTTTTCGCGTTACATACACGTGCAATATGTCAAATCGAGCGGCTTGATCGGGAATGGTGTGCTATTACTTTTTGGAAAGATTGAGTGGACGGTTTTGGAAAAATTTGAATTTTTGTGGGCAATTTTTCCCATAGAGAATGAATGGCGGAATGTTCACCATTGTGATGTCACAATGCTCTGTCTTCTCACCCTTGTGATGTCACAATGGTCTCTTCTAGCAGCAGTACTCTGGTCTCTCTCTAGATTTGAACATTCTGCCATTCATCTCTATAGGGAAAAAATTCCCGCAAATTGTGCAATGCCTCATTGGCCATGGTAGAGAGTCCCTTGTCCATTGGTGTAGATCAGCCTCGCCCCCCTTCCTGATTGGCCGATGTTTGATATTCCATAACTTTTGAACCGTTTGTCATAGAGAACTATGGGTGGCGACATTGGACTCAGTAAAGACCTAGCAACCGCCTAGAACTCCATAGCAACCCCTAGCAACATCCTAGCAACCAGCTCTAACTCCATAGCAACAACCTAGCAACACCATAACAACCGCCTAGAACTCCCTAGCAACCGTCTAGAATTCCATAGCAACCACCTGGAACACCATAGCAAATGCCTAGCAACACCCTAGCAACTGGCTATAACGCCACTAGCAACCACCTAGCACAAAACCATAGAAACCACCTAGCAACTGACACCATAGCAACCCTAGCAACACCCTAGCAACCACCTGGAACACCATAGCAACCACCTAGCAACACCCTAGCAACCATCTGGAACACCATAACAACTGCCTAGCAACACCCTAGCAACCACACATGGAACACCATAGCAACGACCTAGCAACACCCTAGCAACCACCTGGAACACCATAACAACGCCTAGCAACACCCTAGCAACCACCTAGACCAACACCACTAGCAACACCTAGCAACACCCTAGCAACACACTGGAACACCCATAACAATGCCTAGCAACCACCCTAGCAAACCACATGGAACACCATAGCAACGACCTAGCAACACCCTAGCAACCACCTAGAACTCCATAGCAACCACCTAGCAACACCCTAGCAACCACCTAGAACTCCATAGCAACCACCTAGCAACACCTAGCAACCACCTAGAACCCATAGCAACCACCTAGCAACACACCACTAGAACACCCTAGAACCTCCATAGCAACCACCTAGCAACATCCTAGCAACCGCCTAGAAACCCTAGCAACACCTAGCAACCTAACTCCATAGCAACCACCTAGCAACACCCTAGCAACCGCCTAGAACTCCAT
>NW_026985779.1:0-12132 GCF_018555375.3 Anguilla rostrata | reverse complement strand
AGAACCACCTGTCTGGGGAAGATAATTTATCTGAACTGTTCTCTTCTAAAGAGCAAGACTGGAGTGACTGCGGTATCCTGCAAACAAAACAGCTTCCAGTTAAATTCATCCTCTTACTGCAGCTCTAACTCACAGCACATGGAGACAGAGCATCCAGTTAAACTTATCCTCTTACTGCAGCTCTAACTCACGGCAAATGGAGACAGAGCGTCCAGTTAAACTCATCCTCTGACTGCAGCTCTAACTCACAGCACATGGAGACAGAGCTTCCAGTTAAACTCATCCTCTTACTGCAGCTCTAACTCACAGCACATGTAGACAGAGCTTCCTGTTAAACTAATCCTCTTACTGCAGATCTAACTCACAGCACATGGTGACAGAGCATCCATTTAAACTCATCCTCTTACTGCAGCTCTAACTCACAGCACATGGAGACAGAGCTTCCAGTTAAACTCATCCTCTTACTGCAGCTCTAACTCACAGCACATGGAGACAGAGCATCCATTTAAACTCATCCTCTTACTGCAGCTCTAACTCACAGCACATTGGGACAGAGCTTCCAGTTAAACTCATCCTCTTACTGCAGCTCTAACTCACAGCACATGGAGACAGAGCTTCCAGTTAAACTCATCCTCTAAGTGCAGATTAAAATCGAGCCCTTGCTCCCAAACACACCATAAATAAAACCTGAAAACATTTTTAAAATGTTTAAATAAAAGCTGGTTTATTGTGTGTGTGTGTGATATTCTACTGTGGACGGTCAAGAGTAATATTTGGCATAGGTGCAATAAGTTATAAATGTAAAAGACAATCCTCTTACTGCAGCTCTAACTCACAGCACATGGAGACAGAGCTTCCAGTTAAACTCATCCTCTTGCTGCAGCTCTAACTCTCAGCACATTGGGACAGAGCTTCCAGTTAAACTCATCCTCTTACTGCAGCTCTAACTCGCAGCACAAATGAATATGACAAAATACACCTCACCTACACCTGAATGTGGTATAAATCACAATCCTACAGCTCTATGTGCAGGAATAACCCCCACCTAGATCTGAAAGTCTTAATACACCCACCGACAACAGAAAGGTGCCAGTAACACTGAAGTATAATTAAACAGTACTGTCAATTTGAACCTCTTTAATTACCTTTGATCACCTGTGACCTCTCTTCTGAATGTGATTCCACGATACATTGAATGATCACTCTTCATAGACAAACAGCTGGGTACAGGTGACCCTGCTCTTTCTACCTGGACCCTGTGAACAAAACATGGAGACACAACTTCCAGTTAAACTCATCCTCTTACTGCAGCTCTAACTCACAGCACATTGGGACAGAGCTTCCAGTTAAACTCATCCTCTTACTGCAGCATTAATTCACAGCACAAGGAGAGACAGCTTCCAGTTAAACTCATCCTCTTACTGCAGCTCTAACTCACAGCACATAGAGACAGAGCTTCCAGTTAAACTCATCCTCTTACTGCAGCTCTAACTCACAGCACATGGAGACAGAGCTTCCAGTTAAACTCATCCTCTTACTGCAGCTCTAACTCACAGCACATGGAGACAGAGCTTCCAGTTAAACTCAACCTCCAAATGCAGATTAAAATCGAGCCATTGCTCCCAAACACACCAGAAATAAAAACTGAAGGCATTTTAAAAACGTTTAAATAAAAGCTGGTTCATTGTGTTTGTGTGATATTCCACTGTGGATGGTCAAGAGTAATATTTGGCATAGGTGCAATAAGTTATAAATGTAAAAGACAATCCTCTTACTGCGGCTCTAACTCACAGCACATGGAGACAGAGCTTCCAGTTAAACTCATCCTCTTACTGCAGCTCTAACTCACAGCACAAATGAATATGACAAAATACACCTCACCTACACCTGAATGTGATATAAATCACAAACCTACAGCTATATGGGCAATAATAACCCCCAAGTAGATCTGAAAGTCTTAATACACCCACCGACAACAGAAAGGTGCCTGTAACACTGAAGTATAATTAAACAGTACGGTCAATTTGAACATCTTTAATTACCTTTGGTCACCTGCGAACTCTCCTCTGAATATGATTGGATGACCCATTGAATGATCACTCTTCATAGACAGACAGCTGGGTACAGGTGGCACTGCTCTTTCTACCTGGACCCTGTGAACAAAACATGGAGACAGAGCTTCCAGTTAAACTCATCCTCTTACTGCAGCTCTAACTCACAGCACAGAGACAGAGCTTCCAGTTAAACTCATCCTCTTACTGCAGCTCTAACTCACAGCACATGGAGACAGAGCTTCCAGTTAAACTCATCCTCTTAATGCACCTCTAACTCACAGCACATTGGGACAGAGCTTCCAGTTAAACTCAACCTCCAAATGCAGATTAAAATCGAGCCATTGCTCCCAAGCACACCAGAAATAAAATCTGAAAGCATTTTTAAAACATTTAAATAAAAGCTGGTTTATTGTGTTTGTATGATATTCTACTGTGGATGGTCAAGAGAAATATTTGGCATAGGTGCAATAAGTTATAAATGTAAAAAACAATCCTCTTACTGCAGCTTTAACTCACAGCATATGGAGACAGAGGTTCCAGTTAAACTCATCCGCGTACTGCAGCTCAAACTCACAGCACATTGGGACAGAGCTTCCAGTTAAACTCATCCTCTTAGTGCAGCTCTAACTCACAGCACATGGAGACAGAGCTTCCAGTTAAACTCATCCTCTTACTGCAGCATTAATTCACAGCACAAGGAGAGACAGCTTCCAGTTAAACTCATCCTCTTACTGCAGCTCTAACTCACAGCACATAGAGACAGAGCTTCCAGTTAAACTCATCCTCATACTGCAGCTCAAACTCACAGCACAAGGAGAGACAGCTTCCAGTTAAACTCATCCTCTTACTGCAGCTCTAACTCACAGCACATGGAGACAGAGCTTCCAGTTAAACTCAACCTCCAAATGCAGATTAAAATCGAGCCATTGCTCCCAAACACACCAGAAATAAAAACTGAAGGCATTTTAAAAAGGTTTAAATAAAAGCTGGTTCATTGTGTTTGTGTGATATTCCACTGTGGATGGTCAAGAGTAATATTTGGCATAGGTGCAATAAGTTATAAATGTAAAAGACAATCCTGTTACTGCAGCTCTAACTCACAGCACATGGAGACAGAGCTTCCAGTTAAACTCATCCTCTTACTGCAGCTCTAACTCACAGCACATGGAGACAGAGCTTCCAGTTAAACTCATCCTCTTACTGCAGCTCTAACTCACAGCACATGGAGACAGAGCTTCCAGTTAAACTCATCCTCTTACTGCAGCTCTAACTCACAGCACAAAAGAATATGACAAAATACACCTCACCTACACCTGAATGTGATATTAATCACAAACCTACAGCTATATGTGCAATAATAACTCCCACCTAGATCTGAAAGTCTTAATACACCCACCGACAACAGAAAGGTGCCAGTAACACTGAAGTATAATTAAACAGTACTGTCAATTTGAACATCTTTAATTACCTTTGGTCACCTGCGAACTCTCTTCTGAATGTGATTGGATGAACCATTGAATGATCACTCTTCATAGACAGACAGCTGGGTACAGGTGACCCTGCTCTTTCTACCTGGACCCTGTGAACAAAACATGGAGACACAACATCCAGTTAGACTCATCCTCTTACTGCAGCTCAAACTCACAGCACATGGAGACACAACATCCAGTTAAACTCATCCTCTTACTGCAGCTCTAACTCACAGCACATGGAGACAGAGCTTCCAGTTAAACTCATCCTCCAAGTGTAGATTAAAATCGAGCCATTGCTCCCAAACACACCAGAAATAAAATCTGAAAGCATTTTTAAAATGTTTAAATAGAAGCTGTTATATTGTGTTTGTGTGATATTCAACTGTGGATGGTCAAGAGTAATATTTGGCATAGGTGCAATAAGTTATAAATGTAAAAGACAACCCTATTACTGCAGCTCTAACTCTCAGCACATGGAGACAGAGCTTCCAGTTAAACTCATCCCCTAACTGCAGCTCGAACTCACAGCACAAATGAATATGACAAAATACACGTCACCTACACCTGAATGTGATATAAATCACAAACCTACAGCTATATGTGCAATAATAACCCCCACCTAGATCAGAAAGTCTTAATACACCCACCGACAACAGAAAGGTGCCAGTAACATTGAAGTATAATTAAACAGTACTGTCAATTTGAACCTCTTTAATTACCTTTGGTCACCTGTGACCTCTCCTCTGAATGTGATTGGATGACCCATTGAATGATATCTCTTCATAGACTTACAGGTGGGTACAGGTGACCCTGCTGTTTCTACTTGGACCCTGTAAACAAAACAAGGAGACACAACATCCAGTTAGACTCATCCTCTTACAGCAGCTCTAACTCACAGCACAAGAAGACAGAGCTTCCAGTTAAACTCATCCACTTACTGCAGCTCTAACTCACAGCACATGGAGACAGAGCTTCCAGTTAAACTCATCCTCTTACTGCAGCTCTAACTCACAGCACATGGAGACAGAGCTTCCAGTTAAACTCATCCTCTTACTGCAGCTCTAACTCACAGCACAAGAAGACAGAGCTTCCAGTTAAACTTGTCCTTTTACAGCAGCTCTAACTGACAGCACAAGAAGACTGAGCTTCCTGTTATATCCATCCATTAACTGCAGCTCGAACTCACAGCACATTAAATATCTGGTTCATGCACTTGTACCTCTTCCTCTTAGTGCTGAGGGTTCCTCCTTTGGTGTCTGGCTCCTCTGAGAGACTCATTTTATAAACAGCGCCCTCTATCTCAGGAGACTGGAACACATCTGACCAGTTCAGACCACACGTGGGTTCTATCCCAAACCAGCCAAGCTGTAAACACACAAAATGAGAACACACTGAACACACAGAGACACGCATATACAAAACGCCGCGGTGTTGACAGTAAGCAATCCAGAACTGAAATGGGCCCTAAACATGTTCTAAACAGCCACCTCAAATGTTTTTGCACCATTGATAATGATGAACAATTGCATTGCATGAATGTCAGTGGTAAACTATATATTGATTGTCCAACTTGCTAAATACTTTTCATTAAGGATTCAATGGAACCAACCAAAATTTTTCAGATCATACATTTATTTCCAGAAAATAAGTGTCACAATTATTGACACCCCTGGGTTCATTGAAATAGTTATTTATTTTCCTTTACATGTTTCACTTGTTTTTTTATTATTATTATCACTATATTATGTATACTATGTATACTACAAACACCGGCCACTTTATTAGGTACACCTGTTCAACTGCTCGTTAACGCAAATATCTAATCAGCCAGTCACGTGGCAGCAACTCAATGAATTTAGGCATGTAGACATGGTCAAGACGATCTGCTGAAGTTCAAACCAAGCATCAGAATGGGGAAGAAAGGTGATTTAAGCGACTTTGAATGTGGCATGGTTGTTGGTGCCAGACGGGCTTTTGAGTATTTCAGAAACTGCTGATCTACTGGCATTTTCACACACAACAATCTCTGTAGGATTTACAGAGCAAGGAAAAAGAGAAAATATCCAGTGAGCGGCAGTTCTCTGGGCAAAAATGCCTTGTTGATGGCAGAGGTCAGAGGAGAATGGCCAGACTGGTTCGAGCTGATAGAAAGGCAACAGTAACTCAAATAACCACTCGTTACAACCAAGGTATGCAGAAGAGCATCTCTGAACGCACAACATGTCGAACCTTGAAGCAGATGGGCTACAGCAGCAGAAGACAAACCCGGTACTAGCAGGGTGTACCTAAGAAAGTGGCCGGTGAGTGTATGTCCATTATGTATACTATGTATACTTGGCTTTTCCGCTTCTTTTGTACTCACTCTCTGTTGCTGTAACACCCAGAATCCCCCCGGGGATTAATAAAGTGTCATCTTAACTTATCAGTAGTTTGTTCACCCTCCCCTTGCAAGGATAACACTGAGTCTTTTTATATAATGTCTAAAAAGACTGGAGAACACATTGGGAGAGATCTTAGACCCTTCCTCCGTCCAGTTCTTAAATACCTCTGGGTCTTTGCTTCAGAACTGTCCTGTTCAATTAAAACTGCAGGTTTCCAATATAGTATAAGTCTGGAGACTGTAGCCATTGCAAAATGTGGCTTAAGTGGTTAATTAATGATTTATTTGTGAATAGTAACGTGTGATTGAGGTCACTGTTTTGCTGGAAGATCCACTAGCGACTTTCAGTCAGCTGGCAGAGGCAACCAGTATTTTTGGCTAAAATGTCCTGGTACCTGCGTACAGTTCATGATGCTATTGTCCTTAACAAGGGCCCAGGACCAGTGGGAGCAGAACAGCCCCATAACATTAAAGATCCTTGGCTTGTTTCTGTGTTTCTGTACACACCTCCCTAAATCAACACCAAACCCATATCCTGTGTATTATATTTCGCCCACTTTATTTGGTATACCTGCTTGTTAATGCAAATACCCTACTCCACCAAACAGCAAATCATGTAACTGGAACTCAATATATAAAGTATGCAGACATTGTGAAGATGTTCAGTTTTTTGTTTGAGCAAATATTGTAATGGACAAGATGTGTGATCTAAGCGACTTTGACTGTGGCATGACTGTCTGTGCCAGATGGATGGTGCCAGACGTAGTGGTTTCAGCATCACAGAAACAGCTGCCCTCCTGGGATTTTCATGCAGCACAGTCTCTAGAGTTTACAGAGAATGGTGTGATGAACAAAAAACACCTTGTTAATGAGAGATCAAAGGACAATGGGCAGACTAGTTCAAGCTAACAGAAAGGCCACAAAAGGAATAACAGCTATGCTTGGCCAAAGAGCTCTAATGGCATCACTCCGGAGCACAGTAGATGAGACCATTTAGATTCTTCAAACTGTCGATTACTCCCAGTAAAACCATTTTTCCTGAAACCATTCCAAATAGCCTTTTGGCATGGAGGTAGCATCTACTTTTTGAGCATCTAAATGTAGCAATTAATAGAAACTTGGTGACGTCCCGATGCAGCCAAGTTCAGTAATTCTCCAACTGTGGCCACTGGATTGTTCTTTGCTCCCTGAACCATCTACCTCACTGAGCATGGGGTTAAGATACACTAGCGCCCTCTACTGGACAGGATTCATTCTACTCCTCTATTACTGGTTTTAAATTGATTAATATTTGGTCTCACAGCAGTGTCGTATATTTCTTTGTTTAGTTGCTGACCCATTTCCTTATTTTTGAAGGTCAACAACCATTTTCTCTTCATCGGTGAGTTTGTTGCTTTTGATGAAAAATGGATTTTATAAGCAGGTTGCCTCAGTTTTAAACTCCAGTGAAGCAGCAAGCAATGGAAGAGCATGACAGTTCCTTTGGCCTGAGATCAGCATAATGTCTTTTATACATGCGGGTGTTGATCAGCTTCATCTCATATCTACATGCTGGTGTAAAGTTCACTCTGTTAGATTTTATTTTTAACAATCTTTAAAGGTGCCAATATTTGTGACCCCTATGAAGTCAGTATCTGAGATGCATGTATTTTGCTTGTAGGCATATACGATATACTAGCAACAATTTATAGCCGACTGATTATCCCTGTTATTGCGTTTCATGTAAAATTTTAAAACATTTGGCAACGTTAACTACCCGTGCTTCCAGTCAGTGTTTCGACCGCACATTTGGATAAACAACCCCCCTTACATACATTACAAACACGACCATGCTCGGCAGAAATCTTCAAAAAACATCCAAAAACGACCCAAATCAATAATTCATGAAAGTAAATCATTATTTCTTCTTAAGTAAGCCAAATTTATCTCATAAAAGTCATTTTATCATGTAGGCTATTCTCCGTTTCTAAGTAGTTGTAATTCGATTCGAAATCGCTGCAGTACAATTTATGTTTTATTTCAATTTCAACTTCAGTCCAACTCAGGAAAAACATAAATTCGGTCTGACGTGATGGCTTTAAAATCAGACGCTTTCGTCATTTTAAGTAGACCTACATACACAGCTACATGCTGCCATCTTGTGGTTCACACAAGAAACGGCGTCTTAATGCAACTATAACCGCAGTTCTTTCCAGTTCTTGCTACTATTAAAGTAGTTACTGAATGTTTTATCATTGAAACCTGTACGAATTAAATAGAACAGAATTAATTAGTAAGGACATGGCCACTAGGTCTTTGTGAATTGAAATTAGTCAGAGTTGGATAGCAAATATGCAAATTAATATCCTTTAAGCATATTTTTAGCATGCTCTTGTATAGCCTACGGAAGCTAATCTCGTTTCAAATAATAGAAGACCAACTATGAAAGTTCCATACGTGAATTAACTACCGACCACCGACTTTAACATGGCAGACATCAAGTTAATTTGTCTTAATTCAAACTGTGTGAATACAGAGCAAAAATAACCTTTTGACTTCTCAATCCGCAGTTAAAATGTTCGGTCTGTTTTTGTTACAGTAGCAGGTGTCATAATGTAGCTGACGACAGGTCTGTGACTTCCGTCATATCCAAATAGGTAAAATGATCATGAGATACCAAATGAATGCTAAAATAAACGTTAAACTTTTAAAAATGTATTTGAAAAGGTATTTTTTGTTTTTGGTCCCAAATGGGGAATTTGAAAAAAGCATATTAGGCTACTCATCGTCTACTCCTCAGGCGCCATTTTATTGTTTCTTTTATTTCACTACATTAAGCCCTATTGCGATCATAGCTACAGATTCCTATTCCTCCAAACACCCCTTCTCATCTAGCTTCTGTTCTCCCCATCCCAATCCACAACAGACTACTTACTCAGTTCTTTTAACCAATTTAATTCCTTTTTACTGCATCCTCTTTGTCCTCCGTCCTTTAAATGACGTCTGAGTTTGAAACAGTTTCACTTTCTCTTTTTACTTTTTTTTTGTACTTCTTTACTAGTCTGACTCACAGGAACCAGACTGTGGGTATAAGCCCGCCATTGGCCAACTATTTCAGTTGGAATTCTCCTCCCCTTCCGCTATCTGCGTGTTACCGTTTTCACGGGCTCCGTCGATGCATTCTGGCCTTAGCGCCGCCCAAGACGATTGTGATTGGTTTAAAGAAATACAAACAAGCCATAGCGTTTTTTCCCCTATACCGAAATGATAATGGCTTGAGCCAGACCTTCCTCCCGCGCTGAAACGAAGTGTGGAGATAGGTCTGACTATGCGAGACTGCTTCTTTACTGGTTCAAGTAAGTCTTGCAGTGACTGAAGCCCAATGTTTCACAGTGAGGCTTGGCTTTGGGTCTGGTTTTACCCACATTAGTGTTTATTTGTGGTTCTCTATAGATAAGTAAGAGCTCTGATGCTCTTTAATTCAATTTTGGGCAAAATGTGTTCTCCTGTCAAACACGGCAAAACAATCTGTATGACGATAAAAAAGTAGGGTTCGAATCCCGGGTTCACGTCCTCTAGCATGTTCCTGTGTTTCTGCTGTTTTCCTCTGGGTACTGGGTCACTGTGTCCATGTACTCCTAATAAAGAAAGAATTACACAAGTCTGTCTACAGATGTTTAAAAGCCAACACAGAATCTATAATTTTACACAACATAAAGGGTCCCTTCAGAATAAGAAACATCAGTGTCCATGTTCTTGCTCACAAGTGAAAACATGCAACCATTTATGATGTCTACAACAACAACAATTTGATGACACTCGTAGTGCAGCAGTAATGCTTTACAACCCAAACTTTATGCTGATCAGAGAAAGCTTGTGTAATCCATTTATTGACAAGCTATTGCTAGCTCTCAGAACTCTGCAAAATGATTATTGCGGCTTGTGTATTTGTTATGCAGATTCTATTATGTTTGCCACAGCCCAAACATGAGATTACGGTTCAAACTAGGAAGCGCCCATGAGACAAATAGTGTGAAATTGAACTTCCATTACCATCTAGTGGCTGTTTAAAGGAAATACAACATTATTTTTCTTCCCAAGAGCTCCACAGGTGTTCTCATGTCGTAAAAAATTGCTGTAGATGTGACTGTGAACTAAAATCTTTTGCAAATAATTAAATGTTTTATCGATCAGAGAAACAGTTTTCATGTCTATATGAGTGCACACTGCCCATTCTTTCACTGCTCTGCCTCAGTTCCTGTAGATTCAGTGGGAAACCTGCAGTGATTAATGCACTTCAGACTGTGTTCTGCAGTGTACAGCTGCTTGGAGGCTTAAGGTAGTGAAGGGAAGTGTATATTTCTGTATTTCTGTATGCACTTCTGGCCACTTCTGCCTAGGCCTGTGGCCTTGTCCCAGTCTCCACATTCTCAGTTACCGTGGCGATGAGGGAGAAGAGCGATGAAGAGCTACGAGGAGGATGTAATGCAGCTCAGGGCCGTCCCGAGTGCACTCCTGAGAGGACCCGAAAAGCTCTGGCACCCACCATGGGGATATACCACCCCTGTCCCAGGCACTATACTGTGCTGTTGTGTTGTGTGCTGAGAGGCCCATTTACTGATGTAACATCCGTGTGTGACCACAGACAGAGCCTCCATGCTTGTGACCTTATGATGTGCGATGCTTAGAAACTACTATCAAGACTGAGACAACTTAGTGAGTCTTTGGAGAATGCCCCTGCATGCTGTGCAGTGGGTATTTCCCTGGTGCATATTGTACTAAATTCTGCTACAGTGGGAAAATGTCGTCTGACCTGATGATTTCCTATCTACCTCATGTGCCTGCTTTGAATGGGTCTTATCAATGCACATAGGATTTGGCATTCTGTATGGTAGTTAGCATTTCTTCTGGATGCTGGTAAGGTGTAATTTTATTGAAAGTAGGCTTGGAGCTGCTAGGTGGCTCATTCGGTTAAGGCACCACGCTGAGGTGCATGGATGAGCCTCACGGCATCGGGTCGAATTCGGACCGTGCCAGTGCCGACTGTGGCCGGTAGCTCCACAGCGAGACGCACGATTGGTGCCTGTGTTGCCTAGGGTATGGGAGGGTTCAGCCAGACAGGGATCCGCGTTTCATTGCTCTCTAGCGACCCCCCTTGGGCGCTCATATGACTGCGTGTCAGAGCCGCTTATGAAAGGTCTTCCTCCGGCATGAAAAACAGCTTTGCTGTTCTATTCTATTACAGAATATATATGCACACAAACTGAAATGTGGTAAATGTTTCTTTTTCTCATCCAAGCAGAGTAAAATAATCCATTAATGTGTAGGCTTGTTGTCGTACCAAAGCAGTATTTTTTTATTTTTTTTTAAAAGCAAAGCCTTAAGATTAAACATAAGGTCATGTCATGGCTCTGGCTCTATCACATGGATGTTTGATGTAATTACAACAGGGAAACATTTACTCAGACGAGCTCGCTCCTGTTAAGGTAATATACTCCATACAGGTGTGTGGCATTAGCAAACTTCTGAGAATTCCTCTGCAGGCTGTGTAGTGTGTGTCTCCCTGGTGCCCCTTGTATTAAAGCCTGTTAAAGGAAACCTGTCTACCTCATGTACAGTGCCATGAAAAATATTTCCCCTATCCTGCTTTCCTATATTGGTGCATAGTTTCAGATCTTTACAAAAAATGTTGTTTTAGACACACACACACACACACACAAACACACACACACATACACGCGCGCGTGCACACACATAGACAGATGGTTTGATACTGTGGTTTATGTCTTTGGAGGCCCTACTAGACCGAAGGCTTTTCTTTCTGGGGAGGCTACACTCCTTCGGTGTGTGTAGCAGGATGCTGGCCATGTTCTACCAGATCATTGTGGCCGGTGTCCTGTACAACACCAGTGTGTACTGGGCTGGGTGCCTCTACTCCAGGGACACAAAGAGGCTCAAACTGACCCAGAAGGCCAGCTCTGATGGGATCCATAAATTATCCCAGCTTGTAAATTCCATCCACATCTCGTTTTATCATGACTGAAAAAATGGTCATACTTATATTTTCAGGAGATATAATTTTGGGCTCAAAATCTCATATAGCCACCAAAAAAAAAACTATCAAGTGAGATAACCAGCGTGATGTCTTATCACAGCATCATAACATTGGACATGTTCAACAACATAATTTAATCATTACTGGATTTTTAATAAAACGGTCATTGTCAAATTCCTATCAGAACAGAGG
>NW_026985778.1:0-2500 GCF_018555375.3 Anguilla rostrata | reverse complement strand
ACCTAACCCTAACCTAGCCAAACCCTAACCCTAACCACCACTGCCAAACACCTAACCGACCTAACTAACCCTAACCAACCACTAGCCCTAACCCTAACCCTAACCTAACCTAACCCTACCCTAACCTCACCACGTGGCTAACTAACAACAAACCAACATAACCTAACCTAGCCTAACTAACCCTAACTAGCCCTACACTAACCTAACCTACCCATAGCCAACCCTAACCCTAACCCTCACAGGGTGGCCAACCCTAACCCAACCAACCCTAACATACCTAACCCAACCCTACTAACCCTAACCCTAACCCACCAATGCCTACCTAACCCTAAACCTAGCCAAGCCACCCTGCCTCCTACCCTACCTAACCAACCTAGCACCCTACCCTAACCCTAACCACCCCTAACCCAACCCTAACCATGGCACCTACCCAAACCAACCCTAACCTAGCCCACTAACCTACACTAAACCTACCAACATACCTAACTCCCCCTACACCCCTAACCTACCATCCAAACGTGCCTAACCTACCCATAACCCTAACCCTAACCTAACCATACCTACCCTAACCTAACCCTACCCACGATGGCCTCAACGGGGTAACCTACCTAACACTAACCCTAACAAAAGCCTAACCTAACCCTAACCCTACCATACCTAACCAACCTAACCAGCCAACCCTCCACAGGCCTACCTAACCCACCAACCTAACTACCCTAACCCTACCCTACCTAACCCAACCTAGCACCCAAACTACCTACCAGCCCTAACCCAACCTACCAGACCTACCCAATCTACGTGCCTAACCCTAACCTAAACCTAACCATAGCCTAACCCTAACCTAACCCTAACCAAGACCTAACCTACCCTAACCTCCTATAGTGGCCTACCTAACCCAACCCTAACCCTAACCATAGCCCTACCAACCCTAACCCTAACTAACCCTAACCCTAACCTAACACTAACCCTAACCACCCTACCTACAGCCCAACCTAACCCTAACCATCTAACGCCTAACCCTAACCCTAACCCTAACCCTAACACTAACCTAACCCTAGCCACCTAACCCTACCCTACCCAGATGCCTAACCCTAACCAACCTAGGCCTAACCTAACCTACCCTAACCTAGCCCTAACCTAACCATAGCCAAACCCTAACCTAACCTAGGCCTAACCTAACCCTAGCCCTAACCCTAACCGCCCTAACCCTAACCCTAACCAGCCCTAACCGTAACCCTAACCCTAACCATAACTACAGCCCTAACCCTAACCCTAACCCTAACCTAGCCTACCTAACCCTAACCAAGCCTAACCTAACCTAACCCTAACCCTAACCTAACCCTCACCCACAGTGGCCTAACCTACCTAACCCTAACCATAGCCTAACCCTAACCTAACCCTAACCTAGCCCGAGCCTAACCCAAACCCTAACCTAGGCTACTAACCCTAACCCTAACCCTAACCCTAACTAACCAAGCTATCAAACCCTAACCTAACCATAAACCCAGCCAACCCTAACAATAACCTAGCCCTAGCCTAGCCCTAACCCTAACCTTAACCTGGCCCCAGCCTAACCCTAACCTAACACTCACCCACGGTGCCTAACCTAACCTACCACTAGCCTAACCCTAACCCAAATATAACCCTAGCCCTTGCCTATCCTACCCAACCTAACCGAGCATAGCCTAGCCTATCCAACCATAACCTAGCCTAGCCTAGCCATCAGGGTAGCCTAACCCTAACCAACCTAGCCTAGCCTAACCTAACCTAACCGAGTCCTAGCCTAGCCCTAACCAACCCTAGGCCAATCCTTAAACCTAACCCTAACGCTAACCTAGCCTTAACCCTAACCCTAACCCTAACCGGGCCCAGCCCTAGCCCTAACCCTAGGCCAATCCTTAAACCTAAACCTAACCTAACCTAGCCATAGCCTAACCCTAACCCTAACCCTAGGCCTATCCTTAACCCTAACTTTAGCTTTAGCCCTAAACCTACCCTAACCATAGGCATATCTTAACCCTAGCCTAACCTAACCTAGGCCTATCCTTAAACCTAACCCTAACCCTAACCCTAAACCTAACCCAAGGCCTATCCATATCCCTAACCTAACCCTAGCCTAGCCCTAGCCCTAACCCTAACCCTAACCCTAACCCGAGCCCTAGCCCTAGCCCTAGCCCTAACCCAATCCCTAGCCCTTGCCCTAGCCCTAGCCCAAGCCCTAAGCCTAAAACTTGCCCTGGCCCTAGGCCACGAGAGGGAGAGTGCTCCGAAAAAATAAGAGTGCCACGGGGGACCAGTTGCACGAGAGGGAGCGTGCTCCGAAAAAATATCAGAGTGCCACGGGGCACCAGTTGCATGAGAGGGAGAGTGCTCCGAAAAAATAACAGAGTGCCACGGGGGACCAGTGCACGAGAGAGAGAGCGATAAGAGAGAGGGAGAGTGAGCTCAGAAAAATGACAAAGTGCCACGTGTGACCAGTTGCACGAGAGGGATAGTGCTC
>NW_026985777.1:0-5000 GCF_018555375.3 Anguilla rostrata | reverse complement strand
CCGTGACGCTCCGATATTTTTTGGAGCACTCTCCCTCTCGTGCAACTGGTCCCCCGTGGCGCTCCGATATTTTTCGGAGCACCCTCCCTCTCGTGCAACTGGTTACCCGTGGCATGCTGATATTTTTCGGAGCACGCTCCCTCTCGTGCAACTGTCACCCGTGGCACTTTGTCATTTTTCTAAGCTCGCTCTCTCTCTCTCTCTCTCTCTCTCTCTCTATCGCTCCCTCTCGTGCAACTGGTCCCCCGTGGCACTCTGAAATTTTTCGGAGCACTCTCCCTCTCGTGCAACTGGTCACCCGTGGCACGCTGATATTTTTCGGAGCACTCTCCCTCTCGTGCAACTGGTCCCCCGTGGCGCTCCGATATTTTTTGGAGCACTCTCCCTCTCGTGCAACTGGTCACCCGTGGCACGCTGATATTTTTCGGAGCACTCTCCCTCTCGTGCAACTGGTCCCCCGTGGCGCTCCGATATTTTTCGGAGCACTCTCCCTCTCGAGCAACTGGTCCCCCGTGGAACTCAGATATTTTTCGGAGCACGCTCCCTCTCGTGCAACTGGTCCCCCGAGGCACTCTGATATTTTTCGGAGCACTCTCTCTCGTGTGCAACTGGCCACCCGTGGCACTTTGTCATTTTTCTGAGCTCGCTCTCTGTCTCTCTCTATTGCTCTCTCTCGTGCAACTGGTCACCCGTGGCACTCTGGTGTTTTTCGGAGCACTCTCCCTCTCGTGCAACTGGTCCCCCGTGGCACTCTGATATATTTCGGAGCACTATCCCTCTCGTGCAACTGGTCCCCCGTGGAACTCTGACATTTTTTCGGAGCGCTCGCTCTCATGCACCTGGTCACCCTGGCACTTTGTCATTTCTCTGAGCTCCATCTCTCTCTCTCTCTCTCTCTTTCTATCTCTCTCTCTCGTGCAACTGGTCCCACGTGGAACTCTGATAATTTTCGGAGCACTGTCCCGCTCGTGCAACTGGCCCCCCGTG
Organism: Anguilla rostrata; assembly: GCF_018555375.3. Lineage (NCBI taxonomy): Eukaryota > Metazoa > Chordata > Actinopteri > Anguilliformes > Anguillidae > Anguilla > Anguilla rostrata. Next base: position 4,013 of record NW_026985777.1, on the reverse strand, counting down.
GCACTCTGATATTTTTCGGAGCACTCTCCCTCTCGTGCAACTGGTCCCCCCGTTGCACTTTGTCATTTTTCTGAGCGCTCACTCTCGCTCTCGTGCAACTGCTCACCCGTGGCACTCGGATATTTTTCGGAGTACGCTCCCTCTCGTGCAACTGGTCCCCCGTGGCACTCTGATATTTTTCGGAGCACTCTCCCTCTCGTGCAACTGGTCACACGTGGCACTTTGTCATTTTTCTGAGCTCACTCTCCCTCTCTCTCTATCGCTCTCTCTCGTGCAACTGGTCCCCCGTGGCACTCTGTTATTTTTTCGGAGCACTCTCCCTCTCATGCAACTGGTGCCCCGTGGCACTCTGATATTTTTCGGAGCACGCTCCCTCTCGTGCAACTGGTCCCCCGTGGCACTCTTATTTTTTCGGAGCACTCTCCCTCTCGTGGGCCTAGGGCCAGGGCAAGTTTTAGGCTTAGGGCTTGGGCTAGGGCTAGGGCAAGGGCTAGGGATTGGGTTAGGGCTAGGGCTAGGGCTAGGGCTCGGGTTAGGGTTAGGGTTAGGGTTAGGGCTAGGGCTAGGGCTAGGGTTAGGGATATGGATAGGCCTTGGGTTAGGTTTAGGGTTAGGGTTAGGGTTAGGTTTAAGGATAGGCCTAGGGTTAGGGTTAGGGCTAGGGTTAAGGATATGCCTATGGTTAGGGTAAGGTTTAGGGCTAAAGCTAGAGTTAGGGTTAAGGATAGGCCTAGGGTTAGGGTTAGGGTTAAGGCTATGGCTAGGGTTAGGGTTAGGTTTAGGTTTAAGGATTGGCCTAGGGTTAGGGCTAGGGCTGGGGCTCGGGTTAGGGTTAGGGTTAGGGTTAAGGCTAGGGTTAGCGTTAGGGTTAGGTTTAAGGATTGGCCTAGGGTTAGGGTTAGGGCTAGGGCTAGGACTCGGGTTAGGGTTAGGGTTAGGGCTAGGCTAGGGTTAGGGTTAGGGTTAGGGCTGACCCTGATGGCTAGGGCTAGGGCTAGGGTTATGGTTAGGGATAGGGCTAGGGCTATGGCTCGGGTTAGGGTTGGGGTTAAGGATAGGGCAAGGGCTAGGGTTATATTTTGGGTTAGGGTTAGGGCTAGTGGTAGGGTTAGGGTTAGGCCACCCGTGGGTGAGTGTTAGGGTTAGGGTTAGGGCTAGGGCCAAGGTTTAGGTTAGGGTTAGGGCTAGGGCTAGGGCTAGGGTTAGGGTTAGGGTTTGGATAGGCCTTGGGTTAGGTTTAGGGTTAGGGTTAGGGTTAGGGTTAAGGATAGGCCTAGGGTTAGGGTTTGGGTTAAGGCTCGGGCTAGGGTTAGGGTTAGGGTTAGGGTTATGGCTATGGTTAGGGTTAGGGTTAGGGTTAGGCCATCTGTGGGTGAGGGTTATGGTTAGGGTTAGGGTTAGGGTTAGGGTTAGGGCTATGGTTAGGGTTAGGGTTAGGGCTATGGTTAGGGTTAGGGTTAGGGTTAGGGCTAGAGTTATGGTTAGGGTTAGGGTTACGGTTAGGGCTATGGTTAGGGTTAGGGTTAGGGCTATGGTTAGGGTTAGGGCTAGGGTTAGGGTTAGGCCTAGGGTTAGGGTTAGGGTTATGGCTATGGTTAGGGTTAGGGCTATGGTTAGGGCTAGGGTTAAGGTTAGGCCTAGGGTTAGGGTTAGGGTTAGGCCATCTGTGGGTTAGGGTTAGGGTTAGGGTTAGGGCTAGGGTTATGGTTAGGTTAGGGTTAGGGTTAGGGTTAGGGTTAGGCCACCCGTTGATGAGGTTAGGGTTAGGGCTTGCGCTAGGGTAGGGTTAGGGTTAGTGTTAGGGCTAGGGTTAGGGTTAGTGATAGGGTTAGGGTTAGGGCTATGGTTAGGGTTAGGGTTTGGGTTAGGGTTAGGCCACCCATGAGTGAGGGTTAGGGTTAGGGTTAGGGCTATGGTTAGGGTTAGGGTTAGGGTTAGGGCTATGGTTAGGGTTAGTGTTAGGGTTAGGCCACCCGTTGATGAGGTTCAGGGTTAGGGCTTGCGCTAGGGGTAGGGTTAGGGTTAGTGTTAGGGCTAGGGTTAGGGTTAGTGTTAGGGCTAGGGTTAGGGTTAGTGATAGGGTTAGGGTTAGGGCTATGGTTAGGGTTAGGGTTTGGGTTAGGGTTAGGCCACCCATGAGTGAGGGTTAGGGTTAGGGTTAGGGCTATGGTTAGGTTTAGGATTAGGGTTAGGGCTATGGTTAGGGTTAGGGTTAGGGTTAGGCCTAGGGTTAGGGTTAGGGTTAGGGTTATGGCTAGGGTTAGGGTTAGGCCATCTGTGGGTGAGGGTTAGGGCTAGGGTTATGGTTAGGGTTAGGGTTAGGGTTAGGGCTATGGTTAGGGTTAGGGTTAATGTTAGGGTTAGGGTTAGGGCTATGGTTTGGGTTAGGGTTAGGGTTAGGGTTAGGGTTAGGGTTAGGCCACCTGTGGATGAGGGTTAGGGCTATGGTTAGGGTTAGGGTTAGGCCATCTGTGGGTGAGGGTTAGGGTTAGGGCTAGGGTTATGGTTAGGGTTAGGGTCTGGGTTAGGGCTATGGTTAGGGTTAGGGTTAGGGTTAATGTTAGGGCTATGGTTAGGGTTAGGGTTAGGCCACCTGTGGGTGAGGGTTAGGGCTATGGTTAGGGTTAGGGTTAGGCCACCTGTGGGTGAGGGTTAGGGTTAGGGTTAGGGTTAGGCCTATGTTTAGGGTTAGGGTTAGGGTTAGGCCACCCCTGGTTGAGGGTTAGGGTTAGGCCTAGGGTTAGGGTTAGGGTTAGGGCTATGGTTAGGGTTAGGGTTAGGCCACCTGTGGGTGAGGGTTAGGGTTAGGCCTAGGGTTAGGGCTAGGGTTAGGGTTAGGGTTAGTGTTAGGGTTAGGGTTGGGGTTAGGCTTAGGGTTAGGGTTAGGCCACCCGTGGGTGAAGGTTAGGGTTAGGGTTAGGGCTAGGGTTAGGGTTAGGGTTGGGGTTAGGGTTAGGGTTAGGCCACCCGTTTGTGAGGGTTAGGGTTAGGGTTAGGGCTAGGGTTAGGGCTAGGGCTAGGGTTGGGGTTGGGGTTAGGGTTAGGGTTAGGGTTAGGCCACCCGTGGGTGAGGGTTAGGGTTAGGGTTAGGCCACCCGTTTGTGAGGGTTAGGGTTAGGGTTAGGGCTAGGGTTAGGGTTAGGGTTGGGGTTAGGGTTAGGGTTAGGCCACCCGTGGGTGAGGGTTAGGGTTAGGGTTAGGCCACCCGTTTGTGAGGGTTAGGGTTAGGGCTAGGGTTAGGGTTGGGGTTAGGGTTGGGGTTAGGGTTAGGCCACCCGTGGGTGAGGGTTAGGGTTAGGGTTAGGGCTAGGGCTAGGGTTAGGGTTGGGGTTAGGGTTAGGGTTTGGGTTAGGCCACCCGTGGGTGAGGGTTAGGGTTAGGGTTAGGGTTAGGCCACCCGTTTGTGAGGGTTAGGGTTAGGGCTAGGGTTAGGGTTAGGGTTAGGGTTGGGGTTAGGGTTAGGGTTAGGGTTAGGGTTAGGCCACCCGTGGGTGAGGGTTAGGGTTAGGGTTAGGGTTAGGGTTAGGCCACCCGTGGGTGAGGGTTAGGGTTAGGGTTAGGCCACCTGTTTGTGAGGGTTAGGGTTAGGGTTAGGGCTAGGGCTAGGGTTAGGGTTAGGGTTAGGGTTAGGCCACCCGTGGGTGAGGGTTAGGGTTAGGGTTAGGCCACCCGTTTGTGAGGGTTAGGGTTAGGGTTAGGGCTAGGGTTAGGGTTAGGGTTAGGGTTGGGGTTAGGGTTAGGCCACCCGTGGGTGAGGGTTAGCCTTAAGCTGGGGGTTAAGGTCACCTCTGGGACTCTGACATTTTTCGGAGCTCTCTCTCGTGCGACTGGTCCCCCGTGCCACTGAAATTTTTCAGAGCTCTCTCCCTCTCGTGCGACTGGTCACCCGTGCCACTCTGAAATTTTTCAGAGCTCTCTCCCCCTTGTGCAACTGGTCACCCGTGCCACTCTGAAATTTTTCAGAGCTCTCTCCCCCTTGTGCAACTGGTCCCCCGTGGCACTCTGAAATTTTT
>NW_026985776.1:0-12932 GCF_018555375.3 Anguilla rostrata | reverse complement strand
GGGGTTTGTGTAGAATGAACTGTAGAGTTACTTGCTGTGCCCTGTTAAGGTTAAATTGCACTGTTCAGGATCTCTTGCTGTCACATCAGGGTATCGGTAAGACATTCAGACATCCAGTTTAAATTTTTATGATACACACAACACAAAATTATGAGCACTGGACCTGGGCTATGACTGTATTTGAAGGTGTGATTGATTGGTATTGAGGCACATAACCCTTGGGAATTGTCTGTGCTGTTTCAGTAAATTAACAGTTCTGGTCTAGGTGGGGAACTGCCAATGGGGAGGGGTACAGTTACCCTATACTGTACCTATGTCCTTAACCTCATTGGCCTTAAGGTCAGTGGACAGCAGTGATGGACAGGTCAAAGGACAAATCATGACCTGTAGTCTAATTATATGGATGTGGTCTTGGTGATTTATGGCTAGCATTGATGTAATATTACTTCACAGTAGGAGTTGAAATTAGGGGGGATGGTCAGCACAGGAAACAGACAATGAAATCTCAAACATGTGGCCCTTTTATACAGACAGAGACATGTTCAGTTATACTTACATACTTGTAAGAAAAACAGCAACATGAAGAAATTATTTTGTTTCAGCCGAGGTGTTTAATAGTGGGATGGCTCCCAGTAACCGGGAAATGATAGTTCAGTGTGACCCTGAAGAACAAGCTGGAAGACAGACCCCCCAGAAAGCAGGTACCTGTACTATTAGCTGGACCCTAAATTCCTGTGTGGGAGGCTGTGACCCGTGTATTTTTGAAACGTCTGGTTAACTGATTAAAATGAAAAAATAATGAATAACTAATCCTACAAACTCCGGTAGTCACAAAGGGAATTGAAATTTTTTGCCTGGAGAAGCGGGAAATATCAGTTCAGTAAAAACAAATGAGTGTCCTGCATACTTATAAAGGATTTGCACACCACCTTTATCTGAAAAAGGAGCTTTCTGTGACTGTTTTTCATGTTTTGTTTTCCTTGCCCAGGTCAGGGGACAGCACGTTGCAATCTCTATATCTTGGGCACCATCTGTGTGGTGCTGCTGATCGCTGGGGTGTGTGCAGGGACATCAATGTGTGAGTCACAACATGCTTATTATTTATAGATGTAGATTTAGAATGAATTCTAAACAGCAGGGTTGATGCAGCATACAGACAGTTTCTTAAACTGTGGGTTTAATACATGTGGGATTTCCAGTGAAACCCCAGAGACTTTTATGCTTTAGTTCAAGTAGCAAATTCAAGCAAAAATATTTTTTTGTTGGTGTTCCTGTTATTCATTTCAGAATTCCCAAACCTTATTACTTGTGTGCAAGGTAAAAAGTACTAACTAAAATGTTTAAAATACTATTAAATGCTTGAGGATTCTGAACCAAACCTTAAAATCATAATGTCAAAATCATGAGTTATGTATCTGGTGGTCTTGAAGGGCTGACCTGGGAAACCCCATGCTGGCATTCCGCATACTTGTCAGATTCTGTACTTTAAGCATTAGTTAATATACATAAAGGTGCTATATTTGACATTCTGGACATGCCATACCAAAATAAAGTGGAAGTCACTGCTGACTTTGTAACTTGGTTTAATTATTGTTTGATCCAGTCTGTCCACGTAGTAGCTCACAAACATTCCCATAATAACCAAAGCTGTCCCTCCCAAAAAGATATGAAAATCCTTAATATGTAATGTCACCATAATTCTCACTAGGGGAGATGGTTAATTTACCTATAACCTTAAAAATATGAGATGTTATTGTAGATTGACCTAAACCAATAACTTCCTAAGAGAAGATATCAGTACTCCTTGGCTCCTGCCTGATCATTAATTCAGTATGCAGAAGTCAGGAGTAGAGGGGGTGTCTTTCACTACATGAAATATGTGGCTTTCTTTTAGTTTGTAGTCAGCTTAGGCAACCTGGAAAGAATTCCATTTGTAACAGTTAGCCGGAAGTGGGAAACTGACTCCTGCATCTAGGTCTGGCGTTCTATGTATCATTTCTGTTTTTTTTGGAATATTCTGCTGTCTTTTGGTTTTTGATTTTTGCTCTCGGCAAATCCTTGGATTACTTTGGGACAAAAATACTGTGGTTTGGTTATCTTCTTTCATTCATTTCCTCCATGACTGCAACCTGTCCATGTTTGTAACATTTGTTATTTTTTTAAGGTAGTTGAACCTTGTCTGTAGATAAGATGTGAATATTTGTTTTAACTTAATAGAAATATTACTTTAATCAGGTTTTGACTTTCGTACATTTTGATAAAGGTTGATTCAACTGTTTGACTTGCTTATCAACAAATTTGGCGATTTAATTGAAAATTGATATTTTTGATAATAATTCCCAAATTAAATCAAATAAATATAATTTACATGTTGGATATATATATACACATGTGTGTGTGTGTGTTTACACAGACTGGTGACAAACTAAAGGAAAAACCTGAATAATAATTCGGTTTGTCGTTCAATCAAAGTCATGACTTTGATTGAACGACAAACCGAAAATAAAATACAGCTGCGAGCAGCAATGCAGGGCCCTACGAACATGTCCAATTCGGGTAAATACAAGGCAAAGTAGAAAAGAGTCCAAGCGGCATAGATTTCAGGATTTTGGACAATCTACATACCCATGCGTGAGACGATCCAACTTCCGGTTCATGAGAAATATTACTTCGAAACATGAATGTGCATTAGCATAAAGTGCTAACTTTGTCACGCCACAAATCACGCAGTTTTTAACGAAACAACTTTCCCTTATCACCCTTGATGGAGAGAATACCCAAGAGTACACATGTGCGATGGTGACGGAATCAGATAAAGTGTTTATGAGAAGATGAGTTTTAACACTTGAACCTCTGTTTCAATAAAAAAAAACTCATGTCTCCCAGTCCTTGACTTTTCCTAAAATTGAGTTAAGTAGGCTACCTCCTAATGTAAGAAAGTTATAGATAAAAACAGAAATGTTTGAGGCATTTATACCTAAAAGCGCAAGCGGGTAAAATTGACCCACTATAGAAAGCATTTATTTCCGGCGTATAACCATAAGCATTTATTTTCGCGAGGTTTGTGTTACATACTCATACAATTTACAATACATACTCATCTATGGGCATATGTACAGTACTTGCGCAAGGTAGGCATAAACTTGGTACATTCACTCTCAATGTAGCTTGTTATCGATAAGGTAAATCTCAATAATTCAATTGCATTGATGTCTGTGTTACGGGCACCAGACCTAGGGGAAATCTGGACTGGCAGCAAGGGTTACACAGGCTAGGAAGCAGGCTAGGTTACACAGGCTATGATGCACTGTGTAGCCTATATATTTAAGCAGTAGCTCACGACAAGCCGTGGTATATGGTTATTATATCACAGCTAAGTGGTGTTGTTCGGCCGACGCGAATTGATTGAGCTACCCGTTTTACAAAAACAGTTCATAAAACTACTGTGTGAAACTGAAGTTCATGGAAAGAACTACTCAGCTTGACGACGCTCGTCGGAACAATTAGCTACAAAATAAAGCTTGCTACACATAACACACATCTCAAAATCATGTTAAAACATTACAAAACAATTAATACTGCATTCACATTAGATCATGAACCAAGCTAAAGGTACAAAAACAAGTTTTGCAGTACCTGTGGATCGACAAACAGAGGACCAAAGCTAGCGTCATGCTCAAGCCAGAGCTTGTTTATTTCTGAGCTGCGCATGAGCCGAGCTTGTAGCTACGGTCTCCTAGTGGTTCCACAGCAGCACCAGACCACCATCTACTGATATGAAAGTGTATTACCTTGATGTAAAGACTGCGTGAAGTATTAGAATATGACTTTGTTCATATGCACGTTTTAATGCTTGATTAGGTCAAAGTTTGAGTATAAATATCAATGCATCTAATGTTGCAAGGTGAAATAATCTGTTAACGCAGTTGTTTATATAGTCATTTAAATATACAAATAGGTTAGTTTCTTCATGGGCTATTTCAGTATATGATGGATTTAGTTTTGTTATAATATCATACCACACAAATATACATATTTTTCTTCTATATTCTGCATTTTTTGTGACAACTTGTAGGCTTTACTGACTTACGCAATCCGACCATCGCTGCACTTAAATATAGCCAAATAGGACTAAAACACAACGGATGATTAAGCATAGTCATTTTGTGATATTAGACATCCCCTTGTGAAACAAGTGCTTTACTACAGTGATAGAATACATTTTTGAGCAATATCAATGCAAAATAGATGTGCGGGTAAATTTTACCCGTTGGCGGTTTTAGATATACAACGAATCCTGGCGGTTCTAGTGTTAAAGCGTTATATTAGCATTAGCTTTCCACCAAAATTTAAAATGCCTGTAATTTCCTAGTTTTTTTTTAGATATCTGCAACTGTGCCAACATGGTACAACATGGTAGTGTCCTCTTCATGCCCAGTCCATTTCAAGTCCCTAGATTATTGTTTTAAAAAGTTATAAGCACTTGAAATTTGCATTATATTAGCATTAGCATTAGCTTCCCACCAAAATTTTAAATGCCTGTAATTTCCTTGTTTTTTGAGATATCTGCAACTGTCCCGACATGGTACAACATGGTAGTGCCCTCTTCATGCCCAGTCCATTTCAAGTCCCTAGATTATTGTTTTAAAAAGTTATAAGCACTTGAAATTTGCATTATATTAGCATTAGCATTAGCTTCCCACCAAAATTTTAAATGCCTGTAATTTCCTTGTTTTTTTTTAGATATCTGCAACTGTGCCAACATGGTACAACATGGTAGTGTCCTCTTCATGCCCAGTCCATTTCAAGTCCCTAGATTATTGTTTTAAAAAGTTATAAGCACTTGAAATTTGCATTATATTAGCATTAGCATTAGCTTCCCACCAAAATTTTAAATGCCTGTAATTTCCTTGTTTTTTGAGATATCTGCAACTGTCCCGACATGGTACAACATGGTAGTGCCCTCTTCATGCCCAGTCCGTTTCAAGTCCCTAGATTATTGTTGTAAAAAGTTGTAAGCGTTTGAAATTTGTGGCCAAATTTTGTTTTTTTAAAATACCAGTTTCTCCGCTTTTGGAATGGATCTCTTAGCTGTTAACACCAGAGACTGTAAAAAATATGAACAAAGCTACTGTGACGTCACCCATTGCCTCTCCGTGGGTCTGTAAAACACGTTTTGAAACTCAATGGCGGGCGCGGCCATGTTCTCGATTTGGAGCCAAAACCATAGAGTTAAGCGGTCTTGTGATTTTTACAATGTGATTGAGAGTCCGGTGCGGAAAAGCCCATCAACCTGAACGAACGATTGCAGAACGAACTTGAGGCTAGCTGACTGTCCGCCGTTATGTTTTAAAATATATGATCAAATGTTTACGGAGTTTAATTTCCATCCGTGACTGTACTGTGTCATGTAATCACGTTATATGTATGACATTAATAATACAATTATGTTCAGTTATCTTCAATTTATGTTTCTCGGCAAAACGAATATGCTTAGCTAGCATATCAGCTTGCCAGTGAGCTAGGTAAGCTATCCGTGGTTAGCTCACGCATTAGCAATATGAACTACAGGGGAAGAACATCGACTGCACTGATGGTCAATCAATCAGAGATGTGTAGACTACTAGTGATTTGACTAGGCTAATTTTCATATAACTGTCTGGTAGACCTGCTGTTAACCAAGCAAGTTATCGTCGTAGGTTTTCGCCACTCAGTTAATGAGCCATTAACTGCTACTACTCCATCGCCGTTTGTGGTGTTTACTTGCTGTCAGGGTTCTGTGTCTTCCCCCTGTGTTGTTTCTCTGTTGGGCCGCCAGATGGCGGCACCTCGGTTGTGTGTTCTGTTAATTGTTTTATTGGTTCTCATTATGCAATTATTAGTTGTGTTTTGTCTCGTGTTCCCCTCCCTCTCTGTGGCTTGATTGTTCATCGTGCTCTCCTGTGTCTCGTCTGCGTCTCTCTATTTAAATCGCCCTCTCCCCAGACTCAGGCGCTGGAACCTTTGGTTTGGTTTGCTTTGCCTTGTTTGTACCTGGTTTGCTACCTGCTTGTTTGTTCCTGTTTCTGCTCGTTTTTTCCCCGTTTACCTGTTGTTTGCCTGCCTGTGCCCTGCCTGCCCTGTTTTCCTTCGTTTTTGGGTTTTTGTATTTTTGTTTTTTGTAAATTGTTTGAAGATTTTCGTTGTTTGTTTGTTTCACCCTGCAAGTCCCTTTGTTCCCTGTTAGTTTGTTAAAGTCTTGTTTTCCCCAGTTTTGGACTTTCTGTTTTACTCTGCGTTTGGGTCCATTCCCGCACCCACTCCTGACACTTGCTGGGTGACGCTAGCTGACCGATCGTTCGCAAGTCACTTTTTACCGAATAAAGATTAACACTGTCAGCGGTGATTAACAAATCTACCAAGTATTTTAATAACTGATCTACAGGCGTGTAAATATGACAACGCACTTTGAAGAGAAAGTTTTCCACCTGTTGCATAAAGACAAAAATAACGTACATTGAATTTCTAATCATTATTTTCTTGCTAGCTTCTAGCTTTGTCACATTCGTGCAGCCTAGCCCAGGTAGACATTTACGGAATGTACACGACTGACAAGCCGTCAAACACGTTTGACAGATGGAATATTTGCCGGTTAGGGTTAGCTAGCTAGTCAAATGGCTTGGTAGCTGAAGTTGCGAACTGTTTTAGCATAGGCTACTGGACTACCACATATAGCAAATAAGCGTTAGCTGATTACGCTTTCTGCCAACTAATTATTTGGTTAAGTGGGCTAAAGGAAATAGTAAAAATGACTCGGCTACCGCAAAACTTCAGAGGAGGATTATTTTATGGTCGTCTAGTGCAGCTGTAAATAGCACACGCTATAATGAAACCACTACAAAATGGGATGCCTGCATTTTCTGACTTCGCACAGGTGGACCGTGGTCGCAGCCGCAATGTCAAGGCCAAGAGACGCCACCTCCCACCCCAGTGACCACAGATTGTAGCCCCTACTGTAGCTCAGTCCTCAGCAGTAATCCGGAAGTGACGCAAGCTGTACCTCATTGGTCCAGAACAAATATTGGCACTGTGCCCAAATGACGCAATAAATCATGAAATCGACCCATGGACAGTCATAAGACGAATAAAATACACCTATTATGACTATTTGTTCTTGTGAGAAAAAATTATTGACTTTGTATTTTGATCGAATTTGTACCGTAGACTTACATGGAAACCGGATATGAAAACACCTATACTGAAGCCATCCGTAGTGGCGCTAGTGAGCAACCAGGAAGTACAACACCAGGAAATAAGCTTCAAAAACGGAGTCTGGTTTTGGCCGCTTGGTTAACACCCTATAGGGAGACATGCACCGTACATGTACATGCGCAATTTCGGACCAATCGGACTTGCGGTTTATTAGAAGAAACTTTTTATAGGTTTTGCCAAATTTTCAATCTGCAGACAAATCCATCATGGCGGACTTCATGGTTTCTTGAGGCATATTTGTTCCTCATGAGGAATGACACAAGAACACCTGGTTCCATGAATTTTCATCAAACGGGGTGGAAATGCCTGCATTTTGAAATCTGCGTTTTGAATCGGTTACTATAGCGCCACCTATGGACGAGTCATGGTCATTCTATCTGGCATAGTTACTCATGGTCTACATGGTCTACATACTCTAGTTTCAACCTGGTAATTTATTTTTGGTCATTTTGGACATTTTGAGTTATTTGACCATTTCCAGGAAAATAATAATAATAATAATAATAATAATACCAACTAAAACAATAGGGTTCCTACTTCGTAGGACCCCAATAATAATAATAATACTAACAAAAACAATAAGGTTCCTACTTCGTAGGACCCCTAATAATAATAATACCAATGAAAACAATAGGGTTCCTACTTCGTAAGACCCCTAATAATAATAATAATACCAACGAAAACAATAGGCTTCCTACATCGTAGGACCCCTAGTAAATAAAGTCAACTTCAAACAAAAGGATTTGTACTCTGTCTAACAATTGAATTTGCAGTTGTGCGGTTGAAAATTGTTTGCCCTTCCTCTTCCTTCGCCAACTGTTCACCTGACCTAAATTAAAGGGCACCCCACACCTCCAGATCACCTCACGCTATCAGACATCATAATTATCACAATGGCAACAACAAAAAAAAAACAACAAAACCTCAACACAGGACATTCCAACACATAATCAGCATAATTCACATGAGAAAACGCAGGATGTCTCAGCATAATTATTAATCAATAAGGCAAATCTGCAAAATGGCTTCAACAGTGATCTTAGGGTTGTGTTCAGCTGCTCGGCCATGAAAACCCATTTGATGAATCTCTTGACGAACAGTTCTTGTGCTAACATTGTTTCCAGAGGTAATTTGGAACATGGTAGCAAGTGTTGCAACCGAGATGATTTTTACACGCTACGCATTTCAGCACTCAGCGTTCCAATTCTTTGAGCTTGTGTGGCCTACCACGTTGTAGCTGAGCTGTTGTTGCTCCTACACATTTCCACTTCACAACAACTTGCAGTTGACCAGGGCAGTTCTAGCAGGGATGAAATTTGAGGAACTGACTTGTTGGAAAGGTGGCACCCTATGACAGTGCCATGTTGATAGTCACTGAGCTCTTCAGTATGACCCATTCTACTGCCAATGTGTGTTTCTGCATGGCTGAATACCTGTTTTATTATTCACCTGTTAGCGATGGTTGTGACTCATGTAGCCGAACCCAATAAATATTAGGGACAGTCTATATGTATGTACATATAGACTGCTCAAGGCACCTTTTATAAGGCTAATAATTGAGAGTGAGTACCATAATATTTGGGAGACATATTTTTATTGATTTGTTCTGTACTCCACAATTTTATATTTGTAATCAAACATTTCACATGTGGTTAAAGTGTGCATTCTCATCTTTTATTAAAGGGTGGTTTATGAATTTCAGTTTCACCATGTAGAAATACAGTACTTTTTATAAATAGTTTCTGCATTTCAAGGTGTCATAACATTTGGGACATATGGGGTCACTGGTATTTATGATTAGTCAGGTGTGTTCAGTTGCTTCCTTGGTGCATGTATAAGAGATCTTGTTTTGATTCTAGCATTTAGCTTGCCTTTGGAGTCTGTTATTGGCATTTGTCAACCAGAGGACCAGAGTTGTACCAATGAAAGCCAAGGAAGCCATCGTGAGGCTGAGAAATAAAATTAAAAACAATCAGAGACATAGGTCGAATCTTAGGCTAAAAAGAACAAGCTGGATCTCCTTCAGAAGATCCAGGACGTTGGTCAGTGAAACTCACCACACATTTTATTTTTTCTATTTTCCTGAATCTAACTTGATTTTTTTTTTTTTGGGTTTCAGGGAAAAATATCAGCTCCAAAATTGAGGAACAAATGAACAACCTGAAAAACCTTCAGCAGTTTGGTCAGTCAGATGAGTATAATTGGTTGTTCCAAACAGAAGAACCATGCAGAGCCACAGATAAATCATGCCATAAATTAGCCATTATTACAAGATATAATTATGTTGGTTGGGATTTAATCAATAAAAGATCACTAAAACTAACTTGGCAAACTAAGCTTGTGAAGACATTGCTTGTTCATTGTTACGATTTTTACCATGTGGTTGTGACTCATTTTCTTGTTAATGTAGTTTCACACCCCTGTCACACTTTCCTCTCTTTTGATGCCTTCTTATTCCCCTTTCCTAACTCCTTTAGTATTCGAGATTACAAGATGGAGGCAGTTTGGCAGCAAATTCTACTACTTTTCCGAGACTAAATCCACCTGGGAGAAGGCAAGAGAGCAGTGTGTAGCCATGGGCGCTACTCTCGCTATGGTGAAAACAAGGGAAGAGATGGTGAGAGTGCGAGAGATTCTCAGTCTCTGTGTCGTGTGTCAATGGTCTATTATTATACTTCCTTTCCAATCCTAAATCAAATATGTTACTCTAGCACGTTGTTGATTTTTACTTGTGTTGTAGCTATACCTTGTTGCTTTGCGTGTATTGCAAATTTGTGTCTCACAAATGTATGGGAGAGCATGGGTAGAGAATGGTCCTTGGTTGTTATCCTGTTTGTTAAGCTTGTGCTCTAGTTGGATAATGGTCTTTGCTCTGTAAATATAGCTTGCTTCATAAAACTTAAGCTAGCAAGCCAGTTACGCTTACATTGAACAAACAAAAAAACAAAAAAAACAAAACAAATTAAAGTGATTAGAAAAGTTGATGGAGACAAAATTGCTCAAAAAATTGCAGAGTACATGGTCGTACACAAATACTTAGCTGTCACCTTTGTCTGGCGCTGACCTGTGCATGACCATTTTCAGTTCTTCCCTGGGGGACCACCGTAGACAGATTTCACTGTATTTTCATTTTTACTAGGTCATTGGCTCTGCAGTTCAGTGCAGAATCTGTCTCGACATATTTATTTTGGTCTTCAGGAATTCCTTGCAAGAGTAAATACTGGACGTCACTGGCTGGGACTGAGTGACACTGGTGCTGAGGGAACCTGGAAGTGGTTGGACGGTACTTTTCCTGCCAAAGAGTGAGCACTGACCAGCAACACTGATCAAACATACCTACCAAATCTAATTGAAAGACAGCACAAACCCCGAATTGACCACATACAGATTTTGAATTTGAAATCTCTCAGTTTTAGTTCTGATACCACTAGGACAGGCTTCAGAACAATTCAGTTAATTAACCATTTCAAGAGTAAGTTGTAAGTCTGTTTTCTATAACTCCATTACTTTCAATTACCAGTAGTGATAGTCACATTAGTATTAGAATGTTCAGTTTAGAACATCCTGATCATATATTTGTTATCTAACACCTTAAGGTTAACTGTGATCATGTCATTGTAATTGACAGGCTTTTATTTTCTATCCTAGGCTGTGGCTTCCAGGTGAGCCAAATAATGATCTTGAGGAAAACTGTGGCGAGATGCGCGGACGGCTGAATGATGCTCCGTGTAACATCCAGAAACCCTGGATCTGTGAAAGGAGTGCAGTAATATAGGATACCCAGCATGCATGTCACCGTATGAAATGCAAACTGAATGAGACCCCCAGAGTTCTTTCCATTCGTTGTTTTTTTTTGTTTTACTGATGAACGCTTGGTGAATTTCATTTATGTATTTTCATTTAATCTGTCACCATACTGCTTCTTCTCACACCACTGGCTACAGCTAAGCTTGCACAGAGTGGAGTTAGAGGAGGACCTTTCACATGCAGGGTATGACGTGTCGTTTTACAGGCACCTGATAAACCAGCATGGATCAGAAGAGAGTGATAAAATGTGGGCACTTAACCAATTGAACCTTTCTATACCCTGGGCAATGAAATCACCAATTGTGCATCTCCCTATGGAGATAAAGTACAGAGTCAGCATTGAAACTCATGATGAATTTGTCAACATATGCATATTTATAAAAATACTTACTCCATGTTTGTCCTATCTATCACCGAATGGTCAATCATGTTTCTCAATCAATCAAATATATTATTAGAACCTAATTCCACTGCTACAGCATCCCCCATTAAGAGAGCTGAAAAAAGCGCATTCTACCAGCCACTGCTTTCAGTTACTCTGCAATCCACCAGCAAAGGTGTGCAATCGTTGCATTGAATTATTTCCTTCTTACGTGCAAAAACTGTGACAATCCCACCAATGAAACCTCGCCCTCTGCCTTTCTTCCTGGGAGAGGCTACAGCCAATCACATACCACACTGCAAAACTGTGGGCAGAAGTCAACACTGGCACAGCTGGGAATTGGGTCCAGATCATCAATGCAGTGAAACTTAGTGACCTCCATTCAATCAACATTTGCCCTGAAATTTGACTTAAAAGTAAATACAAGAGTTACACTTTTTATCAGCAAACAGTTTGTTGAGATTTAGTTTAGTTCATGACACTCTGCAAACTGTTTTTGGGAACAAAGAAAGATTACTGATTTGAGTTGTTTTGTAAGGACAGATATCTCTCAGACCAGACCAGTGTTTCAGCAGGATAAACTGCCTGAATATGATTTTGGCTTACAGTTGAGGCCAAAAGTTTACATACACCTAGGCTGAAGACATTCAAACTCAGTTTTTCACAACTCCACACATTTCATGTTACCATACATTCCCTGTGTTAAGTCAATTAGGGTATCTACTTTATTTCCATAAGAGGTCATTTCAAAATAATAGCTAAGAGACAGATTTATTTCAGCTTTTATGTACTATATCTGATTTTCAGTGGGTCAAAAGTTGGAGCATCCTGTTCATGTAAATATGAACGATTCTTAGTGACCACCTTGTTAGCAAGCTAAACATGAGTAAGTGGGACGGTTTCCTTTTAAACATCTTTACAGATGCCAGCTTGTCAAAAAAAGGAACAAGTACATTTACATAAGGAATAAACCCCTCCGGGCTGTCCCGTTATTGGAAAATAATGTACGACGGGGGTGGTGATGCGGATGAGCTGGGAGCTAGAGGCACTAGGAAAGGAAGCAAGGAGATAAAGTAAGCAAATGGAATGAGCTGAAGTTTTTCAATTTTCATGTATTTTTGACCCGTTTGGCGTTCCATACTAGGAAAGAGACAAGGAAATGAGGAAAAATAAGCGGTTGGAATGCATCCCTATTTTCTAATCTCCCAGCTTGTTCTTCATGGTCACAATGGACATTCATCTCCTGGTCACAGGGGGCCATTGCAAAATTATAAAACTCAGCTGAAACAAAATTATGCCTTTTTGTTGCTGTTTTTTTTAGATGTACTTAGGTATAACTGAACATTCTCTGCCACTGTGGAATGTCTAAAAATACTGTTGGCAAAGTATTTTTATATTTCACCCACCTCACTCCCAGTCCTATAAATACAATTCTGAGTCAAAGTTACACATTTATGGAACAGTATATTTTTTACTGAATCAGAGAGGCACA